>NC_056728.1:1181478243-1181710743 GCF_019279795.1 Protopterus annectens
CAAGTCCTGTAATGCTGAAACTGAATGATTTACATATACTATGTCTGAGATTGCCATTTCTCAGAATATTCCATTTTCTCATGATGTATGGTGATCTCAGAGTTAGCATATATAAGTTTTGGTGTTTGTCCCCACATGAAGGTATATGGGGGCTTGCCTCCATGCAAAAAAGAAACTTTTTAGGGGAAGAACAATGTTCAGTATTCACTCTCCTCCTGCATTATTTATCTTTTTTTTCATGGCATTCTGCATTATCATTTCAGTAAGGAGTCATATCCTAGGCTGTCTGTCAGGCCTACTTCTCTTTAGCTTACTACAGCAGAGACATGTCCTCTTCTGGTAAAGATAGTGCATTTAAATAGTTCCACGAGACCTCGTTGGTCTGCCATATCAGCCATGCCATTCTCTATGCACCTCAGTGGACACTGGCTGTTGAACTAAGACCTTCTACTTTATGGGTTCACGGTTGTGGAACTCCCTGACTAATGATATCAGAAGCTTAACAGCTTTTTAAAACTGAGAGGCTGAGGCTTACGTGTATAGGGTTTCAGGGTGAGCAGTTGGTCTGACATTTTAGGCAACACCTGTAATTCTTTTATACATATTTTCAATCTGCTTCTTATATTTTTTTTTTCTGAGCAATCTTTGACAAATCATTGAGTATTAAAGTCAGAAAATATTGACAGACATTTCAGTTTCAGACTTTATACACTGCAGAAAATTCATGCTAATGCAGCACCTGCTATTCTGTCAATTGTCTATGTTTGTAAGAGCAACATTTTAAAAGGTATATCTATGTGGAGCCCCCCACCACACCACCACCACCACCACCAACACCACCACCCTAATATTTATGGCTGTGACCAGTGTTCTTCATCGAAGAGTTTGAGAGGCTTGGTTATATCCTTTTGCAATTTGACCACCCTTCTTCCAATTAATTAACTTGCTCCTTCTCACACAGTGCAGTGTTCCACTCTGGGAAGAGTCACAAAACATACAAAAAGTCATAGCCTCTGTCTCATCTCTTGCCCCTCCCTTTTTGAAGAGTAAATTTGAACTACTTCTCTTTTAAAATCACTTGCATGCCAGAGACGGCGATATGTTACTTAATATATCAGTTAAGGGGGTATGTAAACATTTTGTAAACATTAAATCCTGTTGTTGTAAACTTTATTTTAAGCCCCTTTCTCTTCAAAGTTACTGACTTCATAACATTTCTCATGAACTGTACAACTATGTGATACTGTGCTACTGTGGGTCACCCCCACTGAAGCAAATATTTGTTTAGAACTGTTTCAGCCGTACAGTTTCAGGCCTGAACTCAACCGACCAAACTATGCAGTGAGCAACACGTAAAAAAGATTTTTCAGACAGTTTCTTTTCAGGGCAGCCAAAATGTGCCACACTTTTCCTGTTAGACCTTTCTTTTTGAAAAGGTAAGGCAAACTAGTTGGCCAAATTCAGCTCAGATGTTTTTCTTTGAGAAGATTATATGAATTGTTGGACCCATCACAGCTTTGCTGCTGGTCTACAAATTTCCGCCATGAGAAAATACTTTGAGTGAGTCCATGTTAGGTAAAATGTGTAGTCTCTCAGTGAGTCAGTGTGAAATAAGGCAGATTTACCCAAGTGATAGTCCCCTTTTCATGGGAAGGGCATCCTGTCACTTTTGACAGTGGCTCTGCAACACTTGACTATATGACTACCACTGGAAGCACGAATTGTAACTGTTTGTAGAAGAAAGCATGCTCTGTCAGCATGTTGAGTAGGCATTCTTCCTGACCCCATGTGCAAAAATGGGAAAAGTGGTTGACGGTGGATTCATTTAGACATCATCAATGACTTGACATCTCTTATAGTCATAAAAGGAAGAAGGGAATTCTCTGGCCTGCACAACTGATACAGAACATACCTGAAATACAAAAAGATTCAAGTGCTATTATTCCCTTCAAGCGAAGTTATTAATCAGTAAATGAACATATGTTATTCAATAGTCATTGATGACTGCACCTTATTGCATCATTTCATTGCTGGCAGACATAATAACTTTGAGATTGAGGAACTCTAGGGAGAGGTAATTTTCCGTATCCTGATCTTTAAGATTGTTGGAGTTTGAGTCATGGGGTGAACTAGTGCGGGAGTGGGAGGTTCTTCTGTGGAAACACTTGTTTTCTTAATTTTTGTAAAAGTTAATGATTTGGATCATCTAATTTCTCATTACATCATGTCAGAGTGTGATGAATAAGTGCTCATAAACTGCCACATACCTACCCATATCTACAAGATGCATATTCTCTTTACTTACCTTGTGCAAGTACATGGATAAATACAAAAAACATTTTTTTCAGCCATGACTTAATCAAAAAGAATCAAAATCAGATATTCAAACATACAAATATGAAACAAATACAATCCTAGTAAAGCTTCTAGTATATATATATATATATATATATATATATATATATATATATATACACACACACACACACACACACACACACACACACACACACACACACACACACACACATTTTTAGTTCCTCATAAATCTATTATAACTTGCAAGCTGGATGTTGTCTTGAGAATAACACTACTGCTAAGAATAAGCAACAAGGATGGGATAAGACACCACACGCCCTAAATTTCTACATGCACCATACCACAATCACTGGCATACCATAGCTTTCATTTTAATTGCATGTCACAAAGCATCAAAAGCATCACAACTTAAGATTGGTTCATTTGAACACTGATTCGTCTACTTCTTACACAAGGCATGTTTAAAACTAATATCCAGATTAACATTATGCAAGCCTGAATATCTGTATACTGTATTTGGTTAATAAGTACTAAAAGTGCACTCTCTTTACTTCTGAAATTGGACTTATTTGTACTTGATAAGAGAATTGATCTCTTGGCTTAGAAAAATCTTCTCTGGTTATCACTGCTTGATGACAAAACAGATTATGTGGTTCCACTTCAAAGCTAAATGTAATGAATGTTTAGCAAAGGCACGGAAGAAATGGCCTAAATGTTACCAAGAAATGACACATGGGCATATAGTTAAAGGTGCCACATATCCTTATAATACTGAATTACCAAATAGCCCAAAATAGCACCTCTGTGGAAGGCTAATTCTATGGATAAGTGAAATAAATCAGTTTTGTTGTTTTCTAGACCGGACATACCGAAGGACATCCTTTCTGCCTCCAAAAATTGTATATCAACTATATTAAAGCTTCACGTGAAACAACTCCGAACTTTTGTACCACTGTCAGACTGATGGCCTGGCAGAACAATTCAAAGAAATATTCAGCTATATGTTAATAAAAGTGATAGAAGTACATGGCAGAAATTGGAATTAGTTGTTTCTATATCCCCTGTTTGCCATACAGAAAATACCCCAGGCTTCCAGAAGATTCTGTATCTTTGAACTCATTGATGGAAGATACCCTTGAAGATTACTAGATTTTCCTAAGGAGATGTGGAAAGATGGGGCAATTCTCTTCAAAACTGTATTGGTGCACTGTACCTCAGCTCACAGCACATGCAGTGCACACAAACAAACTAACAGGAGCATACAATAGAGATGTGAGACTCTAGTATCAATTTTAGTACCTTTGGCTGAAAATGCATTTTGGACAAGCGGAGGTACCCTTTGAATAAAAATAGTGAGTGAAGTGAAGTGAACTCCAGAATTAACGAAACAGGGATGTAATTTGGGAAAGGGTATTCAGTAAAGGAAATAGCAGTCAGATGTCATAGGCAAAGTAAATGTTTGGTTCTTGCTTAATTTTTGCTTAATTTTATTTTACATTTGCAGTTATATTTAATGGCTCAATGTAATACATGATCGCCGTGTTTTTTTAAATAAAAGTGAAAGTACAGCAGAATATATAACACATCTGGATGTGGCACTGAAACACAAATACTTCACCTACACATTTACTTGAAGATATCTATTGGTACTTGGAGGAAAAATAAAAAGAAGCATTGAATTTCACTCTTGAAAAACAGTGAGTAGACGAGGTACAGTATATATTTAGTGTATAACTTAAAAAACACAGGAAAAGTGTGGTATACATCAAAATCATATGGCACACAACATAAGTTTTTGTTTTTAATATAACCACAGCTCTGTTTCCTAAACTGCTACTGAGTCATAAGCTTTCTACCTGTATCCTCACTTATCAGACTCCCTAAACCGACCTGTATCCTCACTCATCAGACACCCTAAACCTACCTGTATCCTCACTCATCAGACTCCCTAAACCGACCTGTATCCTCACTCATCAGACACCCTAAACCTACATGTATCCTCACTCATCAGACTCCCTAAACCGACCTGTATCCTCACTCATCAGACACTCTAAACCTACCTGTATCCTCACTCATCAGACTCCCTAAACCGACCTGTATCCTCACTCATCAGACACTCCAAGCTGCTCTTCACTAGCTGTTCTCTGAAGTAACCCTTGTTTGCACTACACTAGCCTTACTTCTCGGAGAAGTGAACCTGGTGAGGTGTAAGAACTTCAGCAAGATGGTACAATGGTTTGGGGCATTCATCCAAACAGGCAAGCCAGTCATAGATATTATAGGACAGAGAGTGGACAATGAGGACTCTGCTACATGCAGTGTTCTTGTCATCTGTTGCATTATGTTATGGAATTCTTTGCTGTTTCTGTTACCCTGCTTCTAGTGCTAGTATTTTAGGTAATGTGCACTGCTATCAGCATTGACCTCTTTTTCCCCATTTTGTACATGAGGTTGTGCTGTCACATCTACAGTGACCATCACCTAGCGTCAGTGTTCACAGTACCATACAGCACTAAGGTTTACACATTAAAAAGAAGTGCACATTAGGTTCTGCATGAATAAATGGAATCAGCACTATAAACTGTCTGAGTCTTGCATTCTTACTGTGTACTTTCACTGACATCTCCTGAACCCTTTGCATATGTTTCTTAACTATTGAAATAACATTTTTAACAACCTATCTTGCAAGCTTCTTAAGTGTGCTCTCTCACTTCTGAAGAGGGTGTTCTCCTCATCAAAGTCTTCTTTGCTATGTCCAACAAGCTTCAGGGATGTCTCCCATAAATTAACTCAATTGGGATAAATCCTATTGAAGCTGCATAAGGGATTCCTACCCTGGAGAAAATAAACAGTAGTTCTTTAGCTATTGCTTTAGCATTGCCTCTTTGAATGGGTACTGCTTTAGGAACCTTAGTGACATAGACATCACTAGACATTACTCCTGATGCTTTAGGAACTTTAGTGACATAGACATTACTAGACATTACTCCTTTTAGGAACCTTAGTCACATAGACATTACTAGACATTACTCCTGATGCTTTAGGAACCTTAGTGACGTACACATTACTAGACATTACTCCTGCTGCTTTAGTAACCTTAGTGACATAGACATTACTAGACATTACTCCTGCTGCTTTAGGAACCTTAGTGACATGGACATTACTAGGCATTACTCCTGCTGCTTTAGGAACCTTAGTGACATAGACATTACTAGACATTACTCCTGATGCTTTAGGAACCTTAGTGACATAGACATTACTAGACATTACTCCTGATGCTTTAGTAACCTTAGTGACATAGACATTACTAGACATTACTCCTGCTGCTTTAGGAACCTTAGTGACATAGACATTACTAGACATTACTCCTGATGCTTTAGTAACCTTAGTGACATAGACATTACTAGACATTACTCCCGCTGCTTTAGGAACCTTAGTGACATAGACATTACTAGGTATTACTTCTGATGCTTTAGTAACCTTAGTGACAGACATTACTAGACATTACTCCTGCTGCTTTAGTAACCTTAGTGACATAGACATTACTAGACATTACTCCTGATGCTTTAGAAACCTTAGTGACATAGACATTACTCCTGATGCTTTAGGAACCTTAGTGACATAGACATTACTAGACATTACTCCTGCTGCTTTAGGAACCTTAGTGACATAGACATTACTAGACATTACTCCTGATGCTTTAGTAACCTTAGTGACATAGACATTACTAGACATTACTCCTGATTCTTTAGTAACCTTAGTGACATAGACATTACTAGACATTACTCCTGATGCTTTAGTAACCTTAGTGACATAGATATTACTAGACATTACTTCTGATGCTTTAGTAACCTTAGTGACATAGACATTACTAGACATTACTCCTGATGCTTTAGTAACCTTAGTGACATAGGCATTATTGGATATCACTGGACATTACTCCTGAAACTGCATGATATATGGCTATGCACTTGAATGACACTTCAGTAATAGGCTATCTATCAGCTGAGTTGTGAACCCAGGATGTAGTGCTATCTTTTTACTTTCTGGGCAACGTACATGAAATTTCTCAATATTTTTTATTATAACGGGTCATTAAAATCTAGCTAAAACTCCAGCTGTGATTTTGTTCGTCTCTAAGTGCTTTCAGTGAATATAACCCTGTGCTGTTAGTCACATGTAAATGTTTTTGGACTAGCAGTTGATGCAGCCCCTCTTCTTTTGTCAATATTTAGCCTGCACAGCAGCTCATTCTTCAGCTTAAAATATGGGCATGGGATGGGCAAGTGCGCTCATCCATTTATCTCTCTATAGTGTGATTGTATTTTCTTTGACCATGACTAATATGCCATCCCTCAATATGCTTTCCTAAATTTATTATTGCTTATCTGCTAATCTGCCAGGTCATGAATGTATTCTTCAAGACACGTATTACAAAATTTATGATACAGCCTTTCTACTTATGAATAAAGGTATAGGAATGTATTCTTCTATTCTTTCCTCTATAAAAGGCAGCTCATGTCAGTTACTTTTGTCTGCTTTTAGTTTTGGCAATTGTTTTATCTCTGTAACTTTTGTCTCTGTATCTGTTTAGCTATTTAGCTATCCTTTTTTAACTGGGTAAGTGCAGTGGTCAGTGAATCCTTTCCAGACACAATGTGAGTCTTTAAAGCAACAGATTACAGACAGTTTTACTGCACAGTAAAATGACAAAAACACGAGGCAATAAGCTCAGACAAAGTTATGTCTTCAGCAAAGCATACAAATATAATACAACAATGCATGAAATAAGATGAGCAAAGCAAACCAGAATTATTTTCATATTTACAAAATATGCTGGTCTGTTAAAGAGCAAACACTGAAATCCCTTCAGAATCAAGGAGGGCAAACACCTTTGCATACCATTTGCAAATATTTTCTTCTGCAAGGTGATTCTACAGAGAAATCATTAGTATTTTTCACTTTCTCAGGGTTCTCCACGTGTCTGAAACAATTTTGGAGAAGATCCTTTAGGCTAATGATACAGTGAAGGCTGGCCTATTGAAGTGTAGAATTAAAGGTGTTTCTTAGTGATTACATGTTCCTCATGAATTTGAGTTTACTTATTAACAAGGGGGCAATATCTACTGTGCATTAGCTTAAAAGACAGCATGCTCATCAGGAAGGAAGCTCTCAGCATAAATGTCAGTCAATTAATTTTACACGTTACTGTACAGTGATATTCAGTGCTGACTTAGGTGTATAAACTTGAATACTGTAGTCTCTGCTTTTTGCAAAATGTCTGTGTTCTATACTGAGACAAGTGCAGTGAAAGGCACAACTTAATCTAACATAGGCAGAATCACGTTAATAGCAATTCCATGTCTAACTTCCTTGGTAAGGAGGTGTGACATGGTTTTGCCTGCCTTTTGTCGGGATACTACTTTCTGTGTCTATGTTTCAAGATGTGAAAGCTGGGCGAGAACCTCATGTAACATAAGTCCTAACTATCTTTATCCATTCAACACAAGTAGTTTAAGACAATAGATGTCTCTCAGTGATTGCTGTACTGCATCTGCAGCCTGTGAGGTGTTCCAAAAAGTATTGCTGTTATTTTCTGGGTGTTAAAAGATAATGTGTCCCTTTGCAGAGATGTGTTGACAATATCAACACAGTCATTAGTTTTCATAATTACAATGCCATATGTGTACAGAGATCAACTTAGATCTTGTAGCTCCTAAGGAAAATAATTTATGAATAGTGAAAAAAATACAGGTTCTTAACACAATCCCTGAAGTGAGACTAGCCTTCTTTGTGTTAATATTATTTGAGATACAAAAATTGTTCTTTCTGAGAACAAATGATAGTTGTCAGAAGAAAAAAAAAACATAATTGTATAGTTTGTATACAAGTATGTAACAGTTCATAGTGTTAACAGCAATTTTTGAAATGAACAAAGATGATATCGGTTAGTTGTCCTTTTCCACATTGTTATTAATTGTTATTAATATCACTTCATGGACAGTAAATGGATGTTAGGTTACTCTGTTGTGGTCTAAAACCATGCTGCCTATATGTTAAGATGTCATACTTTTGAATGCAGTTTATGATTCCTTAATAAATTTAAGTTTCTAGTAGCTTAGCCAGTGACTCAATTTTTATCAATAGATCTGAAGTCATTCGTTGACTTAGGATTTGGGGATTTAGAAAATCGTTGAATAAAAGCATGCTTAAATGCCTGTGGTAGTGGTCTTGGGGTTAGAGATAGTGGCATGTTTGCAAGTGACTTGCACACAAATTTATTTCCAAGTTTTAGCAGCACAGAATAGAATACAATGACAACTGTGATTATAGTTTGTGTCTAGTTCTATCAACAATAGCTTTACTTCTTTCTTGGTGATGTTTTCAGTGTGAAAGGATGGAAAAGAGAGAAAGTGAGACAATGGTTCAATTGGAGACAGGATGGCCAAATTAGAGAAGGAAGCATAAGGTGATTTAGGACGTTTACCTATGCTGTTTTAATGTTATTTAGTAAATTAATATCTAAGTGTTGGTTGGCATTTGATGTACCATATATTTTCTTTGAATTCCTTATGTATTCCCAAAATGCCTTGCTGAACATAATAAACATTTTGCAGTTTAGTATAATAAGTAATTTGTTCTGTGTTTATATTTATTTTTATACATGTTCCTGAGGCACTTTAAATTGTATGTTTTTCTGTATCATTTGGATCCTTTTCCAATGTTTCCTACCTTTATTTCTGTTTATTTATTTTCTATTCACTTGGTATATGATTGCAGTTAACAAATGCATTGTTTCCCTTTCAGTCTTCATGTACACAGCGGGAAGAGCTTTTTTCTTGGATGGCAGACAACAGAATGCAGAATGCACTGAATGCATCATTTGGATTTCTGGAATTATATATTGGAGATTAATCTTTCAGACTTAACTCTGAGATGAGTGCATTTGGCAGATGATTGGGTTATCATACATATGGAAATATAGGCTGGAAAAAGTGTGCCAGCATTAATGACCATGTGTGGAAAAAAATTGATCACTCAGGAAGAGAGTGTCTAAGGGTGTCTGAGGTGCTCATGAAAGTTTTTTTAAGCAAAATATCTAATGTTGTAGGCTTTAAAATTGAGGCATTTAGCTTGGTTCATTTTTTGATCAAATAGGTAAAGTTGAATGATGTGTTAACCTAATTATGTTTTGCTTCTAGCTTTCTACTCACTGTTAATGTTTCTAAGGTTAATCATTGTCTGATATTTTGCACTTGTTTTTATGTGTTGCAGAATATCAAATATACATTTCAAACATTTGTCTTTTGCCTTTCATCTCTTTTTCTTATAAAAAAGAGGAAGGTCACAACATTACATGCTTTTTTATAACTTAGGAGAAGCACATACTAGACATTAAACATAGTTCAAGTATCGCTTACAAAGATGTCATGAAGATGAAACAAGAAAGAAAAATGGCATCACTTTTTAAATTAGTTATTTTCCCTGCACATCTGCAGCAACCAATACAGTCTCTAGATTCATACCTCTGCTACTGTAGAGAATATAAAGTCTGGTCCTTACTACACATACACAACCTCTACTTCACTTTGAACCTCATGCCCAAAATCTGCAACTCTAGAAATCTGCTCTAGTTAGATCTCAACCCACACCCACAAAAAACGCATACTTCTATGCAATCGCAGTTTTTCTGAGTCTATGTAAAATTCTGGAGACAATCAGATACCAGCTAATTTCAAGCTTTATGTAGCAGTATTACCTCCTCTCCCAAAAATAGCACATTTTGTTCAGGAAGGAGTACTATGACTGCTTTTTGAACCTCCATTGATGAAATCCTGCTAAACATTGGTAAAGGTAATTCTACAGGGCCTTTTTTTATTGACCTCGTATGGGCTTTCATCTCTGACAACCACTCTAGCCATCTTTCCCATACAGTCTAATTGGGTAACAACCCTGAAGCCTCAATTTGGTTCAAAAACTTCCCAACCATGAAATTATATAGAGTAAAAATTGGAAATTCTATTTCTACAGAATTTTTCCTTACACTGGGGTCCCATGTGGATATATCATTGTCCAATTACTTTTTCTGTCTTTATAAACAACCCCCCCCCCCTTTAGCATACACAGTCTCCCGCTAATCTCATATGAAGATGGCATGGTTATATGTGTGTTCAGCAACAACCAATCTGACTTATAAAAGCAATTCTAAAAGACCTACTCTCAATCACAAATCGGCTTGTTCTTTTTATCCCATGTAAAATCAGATCCATAATTTTGATACCCATCAAAAACTGTCAAAAGCATGACAAATTACATTTAAACCAAACTAATCTCTTTCATTGAAACAACTTCTACCCTCAAATATCTTGACATTTGACTAGTCAAAATCATGAATGCTCAGTTTCACATTGACAAAGCTGGATGATAAATCAACTTCATTTTTCTTTCCCCACCAGCAAAATCTGACACAGGCAAGGGTATACTATCTGCCCATCTGGGATATGGACTATTTCTTGTAGTCGCTGCATACAAGAATAATACCACATCTCTCCAAACACTGTCTAATAAAATCTGTCACTTCATAATAACCCCCCCCCAGGCATGAACATTACTGGTAATGGATCAAAAAAATCACATGGCTTTCAGTTAAATAATCAGCTGACCTGTCACTTGGCTCCCTCATATTCAAACTGCTAGTGCAGGACACTTTTACATCCCTCACTGTTAAACTCATCCTTATCACCGACTCCTACAATGTCAGTATCCAGACACAATCAAGGTCAAACTTCCAGAAAAAAGAAAACATCTTTTTACCAAGTATTTTACCAGGTATACTTTCTTTGTTCTGCCCTAGAAATTTGGGTAAGTGCCTCTCCTACCTTAAAAGATCTCTCCAGCGCTACCATAATGAAACATTCAAAGCCTAGCTGGTTAATCAATGGCAGTTTAAATGTTTTCCACAGCCAATATCACTTAATTCCATCTTATGATACTACTAATCGACTCCATGTCAGTTTTACTCTTTACGCTCAGCCTGGTCAAAAGCATATGAATATGCAGATAGACTTACATTTCTGTGTATAAACTCTATGAATTTTTATCAATAGAAGCTATAGAAGTTTATCAATGTCTCCATACATTTTTCTGACAACCGATATGTGTTCCCATTTGATAATGAAATTATCAAGTGAAGCATAATTATACTGAACATATAAGAATCAGATTGTCTACCCTGGGAATCTGAAACTGAGACGTAGTTTGTAAATGTGCCACAAGATGACCTGCTGCACATAAATATATACATGCATTGACAGTTATGAAATATCCTTCACAGTTTCCTGTCAATAAGTCGACACACAGGTGGTTCAGTCCACCTATGCGATTCCTGCATCCTGAACATCGGAATGTCAAAAAAAATTACCAACTGTCAAAACATGCTCCTCTTCTGGACCCATGGTAATGCTTGTTCCTAGATCCAGACCTGTAGGGAGTTTTGGGGTTTCCAATTTATTTTGTATATGCCGGTATTCAGTTTTGTGGTTTTCATGGAATAGGTTTGAGCATTGGTAGCCTCGACCACCTGTGTGTTAGGTTATTGATAGGAAACTGTCCTCCCCTTCTGTGACAAGTGCTACAAAAATGATGCTTTTAGTGATCAAACTATGAAACATCTGATTCAGATATCAGCATAATTGTGAGAACCATGAGATTTTAGTAGACATATTGTGTTCTGTTTATTTTCTCTCTTCATGTATATGTATCAGTTCTTATCTATATCTGCTCTTGTTTATGTCTGAAGCTATAAATATAAAATATTCCACTGTATTGAAAAAAATAAAGCAGATGAAGTATAACAATGAATTCATTTAAATAAAAAGAGAATATCTAAAGCTACAGTTGGCAGACTATATATAATTTATATTTCATTTCAGAATTAATTTGCTGAACTTACTTTTTAGGGATATCATGGTTTGCTATTGTTTAGTGAAATCTGTTCTTATGACTCATTTTTTCTTTTTCTAATGTTGGCTGCAAGTGGTCATAATCTAAAAAAAGTATAAAGTCATTTTACACTATTTCACCACTGAGTGGTGCATTTTAACTTTATTCCTGGTGCATTCTGAAACTAATTCTTACCTTATAGTGAAGTTCACAATGCACATTAAATGTACTGAAAAAAAGTCTACCTTTATTAAGTTAAGGATCGCTGGGTAAGAAACACAGTATCAGTCATTTATTAGAAAGGAAAACAGAAACTCTGAAAAAAAATAAAAACTATGCTCACAATTTGATCAGTTATTTTCCAACATTGTGCTGCTTTGTATTATATTGAAATCCATAGAACTGTGCTGTGACACACTGCTATAGAACTGTTCCACATCAGGAAGTGTTACATGAATTTTAATTGCTGCAGCTGGAGACAGTAATTCTCATTCACTAGTAAAGCTCTCCAAAACCCACTTATTAATAGAATATACTTGTTAAAATATTATTTTAGTTAAGCCGCATTATGTCAGCCTGCTTCAGAAGACTCTGCCTTTCTCTTTTTATAATACATAGTATTTTGCAGATTTTAAGAATGGAATCTTTATGTAATAGCATGTCAATATTCTTTTTTTTTTGCTCTTTGAATTGAAAAAATATAATCAAGTGTTTCCAGTTATGTGTTATAGTTATTGATAAGGTTTTGTAAGAAATAGTGTCGCTGTATATTCATTGAATAAGCACAACCTATACTGCTATAAAAGCACTAAATGTAGTAGAACCTGGCCATGAATGTAGAGTATGGCAAAACAAAGAATATAATTGGAGCCATAAACAGAAAAAAGTATTATATGGTTCTGCAAAAAAAAAACATTTAACAGCAGAACTCGGAGGATCAGAAATGCCAAAAATTATACTGTATTAATAAGCGTACAATGTGATGAAGCTCCATAGGAAAACTGATTAAATAATCATTGGCTGATTGAAAGCTATCACCAATGCAGTGAATTATTTCACATCTATAGAATGCCATCTCATCAGTAGGCCCATTATTTCTCCAGCAATCAGCTGAATGAAGGTATCCATTAAAAGCAATAGGAAAAAAAATGTTCCTATATTTATTTATGTGAAAGTTGTGGCCCATTGTTTAAAAGGACAGATGATTATCAGAGACAGACTCTATGACTACAAGGTATATTTTGTTATTCTCCTGGTTTGTGTAGCATAATTAATTTTCTGTGTTGTGGAACAATTATCAATTTGTCAGCGCTATCTGCTTGCAAAATCGTGGCAACCCAATGTTGAAGATTGCCCATATCCCAAAGGAATGACAGGTATGCACAAATCTGCAATAATGAAGAACAACCCAGATGATTTGCAGAAAAAAACATATCTGGAATACGTTAAATGTGATAAACTGCAGTTTTCCTATTACTTGATCAGTTTTATTGCCAGGTTTGTAACCACTACCCAAAATAACTACTCAGAAACCATTATTTGAATACACAACATCATTATACTTTCAGGAAAACTTAGCTAGGCTTAGAAAGGCAATCTATGAATGACTGTCAGAAAAAATTATACTTACTATAATGAACAGGGTTTTTCATACTCTAACACTGTATTAATAAAAGGGATCAAAGATATCAGTATTAACTTAAAGTAGAACATGTTACTGTCAAACATATTCAGCATATCAAAACTTTTAAAAGGTTTTCATTTGCACAGATGCTATAATGATGCTTTGATCTAAACAAAATACCTGCCATCCAGTAAGAGTCTTACTAAAGGCTTAGAAAGATTGAAAGAAAAAGCAATGTGTTTTAGTTTCCTGAGTGAAGCCATACTTTTTCTTAGTGTTGCACAAATTGATAATATGTACTAATATGTATTAATATGTACCAGTATGTATTAATATGTACCAATATGTACAAATATGTACTAATATGTACTAATATGTACCAGTGTGTACTAATATGCACCAATATGTATCAATATGTACCAGTATGTACTAATGCACTAATACGTATTAATATGTACTAATATGTACTAATATGTATTAATATGTACTAACATGTACTAATATGTACCAGTATGTACTAATATGTACCAATATGTAAAAATATGTACTAATATGTACTAATATGTACCAGTATGTACTAATATGCACCAATATGTATCAATATGTACCAGTATGTACTAATGTACTAATATGTATTAATATGTACTAATATGTATTAATATGTACTAACATGTACTAATATGTACTAATAAGTGCCAGTATGTACTAATATGTACTAATATGTATTAATATGTACTAATGTGTACTAATATGTGCTAATATGTACTAATATATACTAATATGTACTAATATATACTAATATGTACTAATATGCACTATGTACTCATATGTATTAATATGTACTAATATGTATAATATGTACTAATATCTATTAATTATATCTCCATTGATACAGTACAATGATTTTTGAATGACAAGATTAAGAACATGTACTTTTCTAAGTAGTTAGCACATCTCATATTCTCCACTTTCTATTAGTCTTACTGCATTACAATCTCTGAGAACAATGAATAATACCTCTCAACCTATTAGCACAAAAAAGTCTAGACAAAGCCTTAAATAATGGGCGTGCAAAGACCCATAACTAGGCACAGATTATAAATATTACTATTATAAACTTTGAAAGTAGCTAGAATAATAGTATGTTGTGTTAGTATGCATTTTCTGAATGATATGAAGTCTGAAATTAAAATGTATGTTGCTATTCAGGGACTTCAGTCCTACTTGAGCTAACAGAAATCCACAATATGAAAGAAAAACTTGACTTTCTGCAAAAATCTGGCAAGATGAGTGACATGCAGTACATTACTTCAAGGGTTGCATTTCAAGTTTTTTTACTTTTTTCCCCACAAGACACAAATTTAAAATATTTTCCCATTTTCTAAAACTAGTTTCAGCAGATTGTGTTTCCATGGAAAGATAGAACAATAAGGCGCAGTGGCAATTTGTCTAGTAATAGATGTTGATAACAAATAATTTAGTAATTACTGAACACCTCCTTCTTTTTCTCTCTTTTTCTCTCTCTCTCCCTCCCCCTTTCACACTCTCCATTCTCTCAATACATTTAAATGTATGCACCCATTTACATATAAATTATTCTGTCGAGCCATTTATATAATTATAGCATTTGTACATTTCTGTGATGACCTATTTAGCCATTTCAAATCTTGCCCTATTATCCACTCCATACTTATTGAATTACTGTCTGCAATTATTTCATCATTAGTTGTCCAACAGAGAACAAATTTTATATTTATTACACTAACGGTTTACTGCAGTTTCCACACAAATGCATGAAATAAGGATTAATATAGTTGAAAGAGTGAAAATGTGTAAGGATGTTCATTTGTATAAATGTAAGACAGTTGTAGGATGACTGATTAGTCTATCAAGTAAAACTGTCACCACACAACAATAGTTTCTCCAGTCTAAGTCTCACCTGCGCTGATCTATATCTGTAGTATTATGCCATTTTTATGTAAACATGCATTTTCTCCAGATATTACAATTTCATCTGACATCTCAAAGACGTGGTAGAAGAACTGTTAACTCTAAACTGTCTGGATGTGTGTGCATGTGTAGTTTGTGTGATACAAAAGAAAGCACTGGCAATCTTCTACTCCCTACTTGCCTTGCTACCTCTGTGGAAGATGGTGACTATTCATGTAGCCACTATAAGAGTCAGATGTGGCACATCTGTATTGGATGGATGAAAGATGGTTTCATGTACACTTAGAAAGCAAAGGGCAACCATCTGAACACAGCAAGAAAAATGTATGTGATAGACTTATATCTTCACAACTGCTGCATAAACTTCACACAGTGAATAAAGAAAAGCATAACAGAGTTTGTACAAGTACACACCCACCACTCACTGTAAAATGGAAAATTTTCTGAAGCAACAACTTTGGATGCCTTCTATGAGTTGCATCTGTCTGAAGAACAACACAGCTCATTCACCTGTACTTCCCAAAATGGCACCCTTTCATTTGCAGTCTTCAGATAAATAAAGTTCACACTCAATAGATTCAAGCAAGTGCCATATTACCTTATAATAGTGTTTGTGTGTGTGTGTGTGTGTGTGTGTGTGTGTGTGTGTGTGTGTGTGTGTGTGTGTGTGTATGTGTGTGATATATGGACGAGTTTGTATGTATGCACAAATGTTTCTATGTATGTGTGTAGATATAGAGTGATTAGATACATAGAGATTTTGTCTATTGGTGAATACATATATATATATATATTTACATGATAAAGACCTTAACCATTTGCCAGACCCATAGGTCATTGGCTGCATTGATTTATTGCTTTTACTTGTTTCCTCATTCAGATTTTAAAGGGATGACTGGTGCTCAACAAACTTGCATGTTTGTGTGTCACTGTGTTTAAAGTGATGCTGTTGTAGTGTTTCATTGGTGGAGTGACTTTGATGTCATTTGTTATGTACTGAATGCTTATATACCTGTGGTTTGGCCAGGAGAACCTAACATAATCAACATAAACTAAAACCTCTCAGTTCACAATAGTTACATTAGTACTCATATTGTAGAAAATGACAACATAAAAATATAACAATGTCAAAGCAGAAGCTGTCGTTATAGAAAGCATCAATGTAAACTTTGAAGGTCCAGCTGTAGCATAAAAATAATTCACCTTAATGCTTTAAATGCTTATATAAATTGTTAGAACAAAAGAATTTATAAAACACCTCTGGATATACTACAGAAGAAACAAAGTAGAAATTCAAATGACAATTTAAGAAGAAAAGGGAAAAGAAGAAATATCAACAAAAAGTCGAGAAAGCCTTTAGCATATATATCAAGTGATTTAGGAAGAAGAAACTTGAAATAAAAAAGAAAGAATTACATTATGATCCAAGACTAGGAATATTATTCAATGGATGTATCAGAAGAGATACTGTTGTAAAGGTAGGTAGGGCAAAGCTATTAGTTAACCTGTGGTCTCTTCTTCTTAGCAGTAGACATATCACCAAGAAGGACAAAGAGCCCACTGAAATGCAGAGTTAAGGTAGGAAAATGCAGACTCATTTTAGTCAATTTACTGATGAGTTTATGTTGACAAAAGGCAATGACTGACAAACTTGCCATAGATGGCTTGCTAATCAGAAGACAAAGTGCCCTCATGGCTGCCTACATGGCATCATCTCCCAGACAGGGCAGTCTCTGACTGAAGTAAGGCTTGTTTGTTAGCTAGCACATAGGCAAAAATAATACAAAGCAAATATGTATGCACATACATACAGACATACATACATAAATGGATAAATATGAAGACAGCAAAACCCAATGGTGAAGGCAGAAGATATGTAGAATGCTCTACTGCAAGTTTGCGACTTTTTAGTAAGAGTGAATAAAAAACACAGAAAACTAAGTACAGTTCCAGAGAAATGAAAGCAAGCTCCAAAAGTCAGTGTCACATATTGAAAACATTTTTTACCAAAAGAAATTTGCACTGCATCCTCCACCCCCGTTACCTATATCCACTAACTCCAAGATTGCTGTAGCTCAGAGAAAATGGAATATAAGTATATACTTTTTTGTAATTATGCTTAAATGTCACAGTTCCGCTTCATGTTCTCAAATTAATAATGGGAAACATGCATTTAGAAGGCAATCTAATGAGATATGCAGACAGTAGAGATGGGATCTATCTATATGTAGAGAGAGGCAAAAATGGAATCTGCAAAAGTGAGTAGTAGTACACAAATATGTGTTATCTGTGGAAGTTTTTTCCAAATAAAAGATTAGAGAAAAGGAAAGACAAAAAAGTAAATGGTAAATTATGGTGATTTGGAAAGAAAACAGGAGGCTTAATAAATGTGCTTTGGTCATTCAGAGTATATGAATGGGAGATAGAAAAAGAGAGAAGACACTTTAGAGTTCTGTCTCATGGAAATGCACATTTGTGTGAAGGATTAGATTAAATGTATAAGGAAAGCCATGACAGATAATCAGAAATGGTTAGTTTAAGAAATGCATACACATGCACACACACCCACAGACATGTGTGTGTGTGTAAATATATAACATATATGTGTGTGTGCGTGTATGTTTGTTACAGCTATCTATCCATCTATCTATCTATCTGTCTATCTATCTATCTATATGTGTGTGTGTGTCTGTGTGTGTGTATGTTTGTGTGTGTGTGTGTGTGTGTGTGTGTGTGTGTGTGTGTGTGTGCGTGTGTGTGTGTGTGTGTGTGTGTGTGTGTGTGTGTGCGTGTGCGTGTGCGTGTGTGTGTGTGTGTGTGTGTGTGTGTGTGTGTGTGTGTGTGTGTGTGTTATGCTAGACAGACACATAAATACCTCTGTGCAAGAGGAGTTTGCTCAGAAACTTAATTTAATCAACACTGAGTGAGTTCACTGTAATTTATGGTAAACTCTGAATTTAGTGCCTTCTTTCAAGGAAATAAATTTTTTGTCAAATGCTATTAGATGAGGTTCTGGGTTGCTTGCATCTGCTCTGCTTTGTTAGTGGATTAATTCACCTACAAGAGTAGTCTATACTCCACACGAGGGTACAAAAACAGACAAACAAATACTCAGAACTGGATATAACTAAACGTACTCAGACAACATAAGAGTGATGCCTGTGAAATGTATTTTTATACAGATCTTGACTGGATTTTCCTTTCAAAAGATGCACTTTTAAACTTAACCAGGTGGATGTAATGTTCTTAAATATATTAACAATGATGTGGATCTCACAGAACCATGTTCAGTCTGACAGTGATGTAGAGAACTTGACCAAGCTCATAAACATGTTTGCAGCCTTTAGCATAAAAGGTAAACCAACATGTGCTTCTAGAGAAATGTTCTCATACGCACTAAATATTATGGATTATGATGCCTTGTTTTCAGGCACAAACCTTGGTGACAGATCAGTTTCCCATCTTCTGTCATTGCTTACCAAGTGAAAATTATGAAAATTGCACTTTTAGTTGATGTAATGACAAAATTAGTATAACAACTGATGAATGTTACTTCCAAAGCACTACTGATGTCGAAAATCAGAAGTGAAATGCTGCGTATAATATCCTCATGATATCTGCTGGGCAGGAGGCCTATCACATCTCATTTCTTTTATATCTTTCCTTTTACATGATTCAATGGACTTAATGCTAGTTTAAGAATAACTGTTTTATGCTAATAATGCTTGAGGAACTCATCCATTTTTGATAACTCCAATTGTTTTTCAACAATTCAGAACTTTTTCTTTTATTGCTGGGGGGGTGCCTTTCTTGAAGTAGCAGACTGCCGGTCACTAGGCGCCTCCTCCTGTCATCTCCCAGTCTCCACATCTGTGTGGTCACTAGGCATCTCCTCCTGACATCTCCCAGTCTCAGCAACTGTGTGGTCACAAGGAACCTCCTCCTATCATCTCCCAGTATCCATATCTGTGTGGTCACTAGGCACCTCCTCCTGTCATCTTCCAGTCTCCATATCTGTGTTAAAATTCGATTTGCATAGCTGTTGGTACATAGTGCTGTAGAACAAGTATTTACTTGTCCTCAGTAAATTCAGTGAATCACTGAAACAATTTTTGCTGAATGAGGGTCAACGATCCAGTGTTCACTGCAATTGCATTGCAATGAACTAATACAGACCCCCCCAAATTACATACTTTCAAAGCATAATTTAAAAAGATGACATATTATATTGCCAAACAATTTTATCTTGTGCTATTAGAGGCCACATTATAGCATCTTACAAAATCATATCCACTAAGATTCATTGAAGGTGGTAGACTCACAATTGGCTAGCAAATATAGCTTTTTTTCTGACAACTGTAGTATGTGGATGATCATAAAACATGCACTCAAGCCTAGGCAGTTTAACAACAAACATGCCACAAATGAAAACATAACATCCTCATATCACCCCCCTACTTTATTACCATTTTCCAATGCCACTGCATGATAGAGGAAAAGTGATTGGCTGCACAGGCTGAATATGCTTTTCTCTCTTTCTGTGGCATGCAATGATTTTGCAGAACATATGAAGATTTGTACACACACACCAATAAATTACTCCTACATGAAGTTCAAAACACAGGCAAACATTCTGGGACTGAGCAAAAGTATGTAAACTCCAAGTAATGACATGATATATTATGCTGTACTACAAAAAAAACATAATGTGCATCATCATCATCATCATCATCATAGTAATTACACTGGTGATTCGTTCCTAATAATGTTTGGATTTAATTGTCATGTGACTTATATGCATACTTATATGGAAGTCTTCATTCTGTTCTTGCAGAAATGCACCAAGTCAATGACTACAAACTTCCTGCATAATGAAGTGCTTTACAAAAGTAAGAATGCAAAGGGATTATTACTGGTTTTCTCAATATGTACTCGGTTGTGTGGTATGTCAGCCCCATTTTACATACAGGGGGATGATAATTAGTGCTTATAGAGTAGATGTATTATTAATAGACAGAAAAGCACGGATAGACTTTAATCTCAACACAGAGGTGCAGGTAGGTTAAAGTAAATGAAACGTATTTCGACAGTAGTTTATCAGGTAGCACATTCATCTTTGATGCTGAAAGATCAAAATACTTTGCATTCTTTTCCTACAGCGGATGCTTGAATTCATTTTCAGTACAGACACAGCACTGCAGGATAAGGTGAGGTGCTGCATTTTGGGCCGTCCTTCAGATGAGATGTTTAAACAACATCACATTGACCACAAGAAGCAGCGTGTGTCCAAACAGCAAAAATCAAGTAACAACCAAATAAATCACATTGGCCTGAGCTGGAGTTAGCACAAATGGATGTGAAAGATCTCACAGGATTTATTAAAAAGAGTAGGGTGTGTTTCTCTGGCCTGGCCAAAATTCCCATAGTCAGTACAATCTCGGCAGCTGAATCTCCCATGAAAAAAAGGCCATGGGGCTAGTGAAACTAAATGCATCAAAAACTATAAGAAAATAAAATTTTAAAAACGAATAAAAGAAATAGATAAATGTTGACAATTCCATTTCATTTAAAGCTTCTAACCAAAGCAGCATTCACTGAAAAGTGGTCAGGCTTATACATGTAGTCAAACTCCCCTCCTAAGAATACAAAACAGGGGGTATACTCTTTGCACACCACCTACTTCATATAATCACCTCTGAGTGCACTGTGCCATGGGTGACCTGGACACTGCCCCTTTTACAGTGATGGTAGAAACAAGATATAAAAGACACATACCAATACACAGACACACACAGATACACATACACAGACACAAACATATAAACACGCACACAACCACAGTCTGACATATCTACAGATACCCACGCACAGTTCTTACTTTTAAAGATACTTTTGGCAAATTACAGCCAAGAAACATTTGTCACATATTATTTTTGTGCAACTTCTGCTTGTCATATAAGACAAATAGTATACTTTATGGAAAGAGAGTTTAGATGTAACATAAGTTATGTAAAATTACTGTATTATCAATAGAGGCATTGCTTTATGATTCTCCAAAAAAAAATGAAATTCCACTTTTATGACATGAAATTCAACAATTACACCCATGATTTTTTCAGGGCAATTTCTGCTCACTACCATTCCAATGTAATTTTCATCTGCATTTATATACATTCCAAACAAGAAAAGATTCTCTGAACAGAGTATTCAATAACACAATCTGACAGTATTATAAGAAGTACATAGGAAAATGAAATACACCTTGTGGTACATGAGTTTTTTGGCCTAAAATGCCACATTTCATGAAAATCCTGTGGTTTCCACTACTTGTACAGATCCACCTTTGTATTTTAATAACATTTTCCCCAAAACACTGGTAAATCGGTGTCTCTGATTATCACACTGGACATTATTCCTCTATGTTAATTAAATAGGTTAACCTCTACCTTATATACTTTAATGCTAATAAACTGGATGGAATTTGCACATCATTTGCTTTCCCTTCCACCACATATTTTCCTGTGAATCTATACCTAAATGATACTAACCAACTGCATTTGCAGTGTCTTTGCCCCCATTATTAGCAACGTATACACAAGATGGGACCAGAGTATAAGAAATATTTGCCAGAAATGCAGAAATACATCTGGGGAAGTGAACAAATAGATTTGTGTTTTTCAAGACTTTATGATTCAAGTTACAGAGATATAATTTTCAATAATACCATAAACCAATGAATAAACAAAAACATCAAAACAAGTAAATAAATAAATAAGCTTGAATGACAAATCAATGATTGTACTTGCTGCATATAAATTCAGTTTAAAACGGGAAGCTCTAGTTAAAAAAATTTGACCTTATTCTTCTTCTTGAAAATAGAAAGTTTACCACATTTTGCATGGTGTTAAAGGAGAAATCTTGAAGGTAATTAATTATTTTATTTTCAGAGAACATGAAAAAGACAAAGTTGCACCACCTAGATAGAAGCTGAGGAATTATTATAAGCCAAAAAAGATTGGCTTTAATTAAGCATTTGTTCCTTCAAGAGTATTGCATTGAGTGTGCTGTATATGTTTACATTACTCAGCTGAAGAACAGGTCCAAAGACTGTAAGTTTGGTGTGCTGCACGACTCTATAATATGTGAGAGAATAGAAAAATCTGTCCTATAAGAAATGTTGATAAAGGCAGTGGGCTACTAGGAGAATCAGAAATAATTATACCCAAACTGTGAATGTGTGTAGAGAAAATGAAATTACTAGCAGGCAGTTAAAAATTAACTGAGAAAAAAACTTGTATGCAAATTAATCATGCCAAGCAAAGTGAGGAAGTATTTGCAACAATAGTGCAAAACAAAATTACTGCAATGTGAGAATCCAAATCGGAAGCCTGAGAAAAGAAAATGCGCAGTTAACTCATACTCTGCACTTTAGGTATGACTGTACACAACTGGAAAAGTTGTCCTGCATTTAATCAATCTTTCAGAATCTGTTTTAGATAAGAACATTTTGCTAAGATTTGTAAAAATAAAAACAAACATACTCAAAAGTAATCATTTAAACAAAAATATAAAAATGAATTGTTTGCTTTTGCTGTTGAAATGAAAATAGTTGGCATGTGAAACTGCTTCTGATTCAACTGATGTATTGTTACAGTAAAGCAAATAAAACTATTGGCAAGAAATACTGAGAATCAGTGGGCACAATGCTGAATGGAAAATAAACATGAGGGTACCTTTTGAAATTTAAGAATATATATATTTCTATATGTCTCTAATATTGTTGGTAGTTTGGCCTATGACAAATCTAGGAATGGTGGAATGAATGTATCATATAAAACTGAACACCATGCCTGCCTGTGCTGATTTATGTACAGGTATGGGGCATTTGTCAGGAGAATATCCTATACTAACAAAATCTGATTCTGTGTCATGATGCATGTTAACTAAAAAGTATCTGTAGCTCTCCAAAGTAAAGCAGAACAGAAATTAAAGTATGCGGAAAATGGCTTACTATCTTAATTTGGAAATGTACCTGGTCGAGTAGCATAACATCGAAAGTTTAGTTTCAAAGTGCCATAAAATCTAAACCTACTGCACCAAAGCTTCAATATTGATTTCTGAACAGCAAATGCAGTTTAATAGACACATTTTCAAAACAGTAAACCCTGACCACTCAGCTTTAACATGCTTTAACATTGGGATGGAAAAACGTTTTGATTTTCCCTACAGTTTTTCAATGATATGAAGACTCAACCGAGTGCAGTCCGAATCATGATAGTAAACCATGGAAAACTTAGATGGCATGATGAAACAGAGCTGAAACTCTTATGAAGAAAGATAAGATCTGTAATTGCTTTACTCCACAAGATCAGAATAAAATGCTTAAAAAGAGCATGTTCTATTCTGGACAATCTTGTGATATGAAATATTACTTTATTTTTTTCAGATAAAAATAGATGAATAAATTGTGAGTATTTAATATGCTATTATAAGAGTTTATATCTGTATTTAATATGCTAGTATAAGAGTTTATATCTGTTTGGTGTTTCACCACACTGCATATATTCCAAAGGATTCTTGCAGTTAGTTTACGTTTTGGAAGGTGTTATAACTCATAATCTGCTAGTGCAGATTCAGTCACAAAAAGAGCACAATAAGAGACTGATATAGCTGCTGGATATATTAAGACATCACAATATAAAGTTTAATACAAGCAAAGATCAGCAGTGGGGTAAACTCTGATACCATGATAAAGAAAAATTCCAAGGAATTGTGTACATGCCAAAACCTTAAAATGAGCAGGAACTGCAGAGATTAATGCTTATGATGTGGGATCCTAAAAAGTTTGTACCTAATATTTTGAGATAGCAAGATCTCTAAGAACCTGCTGTACTAGAATGCAACTTGGGAACAGAGCTATATACAGAAAATAAGTATAGAAATAGCCACAAAAATGGCCTCAAGTGGACTCATTTTAAAGTACAATGATTTGAATAAGCTGAGTACGTTAAAAATAGATAACAGTCAGAATGGTATTGCAGCTATGAACGTACAAGAGAATAGGTCACTTACCTGTCAGAGTGTGCCTCTATGGTTCCCCAGCGATGTTCACTGGTAGTCACAGAAATTTTAGGATATGTCTTCAGTTTAGTTAAATGGTTGAAGTTTATTCTGAACAATATAGCAGCTTAACAGAAGTGATGTTAACACTTTGGGCATCTCACACAAAACTGACTACAGCTTAGTAAAACATTGCAGTCTTATGACTTCAATAGGATATAATAGTCTTAAAGTGGCAGTAACTGTATATATATATATATATATATATATATATATATATATATATATATATATATATATACAAACATCAAAAATTCTAGCAGCTTTATTCTATTTGTCATCACATCTTGCCCTTAAAAGACATATATATATATATATATATATATATATATATATATATATATATATATATATATATATATATAGATGGGTCTACCTGATAACACCGACATGCTAAAACACCGACACAAAACCGAAAGTTCAAAAACACAAAACTTTACATGCCCGACAAACCACAATCCCAACAATCAACAAACAAAACAAATCCCCTGTCCAAAAAGCACATGCACAACACAAGCACACCAAAAACCTTACAAACCTACACTAAACCTTACATACACAACTATCTATGCACTAACCTTAACCCAAACCCTAACCCTAAGGTCTACCACTATCACACACTCACCTAACCCGCGCCCTAACCCTAATTCACTTAACCCGGCCCTAACCCTACAGTCTGTCACTATCGCACACTGACCTGACCCGCGCCCTAACCCTAACTCACTTAATCCGCCCCTAACCCTACAGTTTGTCACTACTGTACACTTATCCCACTAGGCACTGAGGCACAGAACCCTCCGTTTAAAGACACAAAACAGTACTGTAGATAGGATCACTGCAGCTCCAAACTATCGAACACCAGATGGACGAGCAGGAAAGGTTAAAAAGTTCTTTTATGGCACACAAACAAAAAAACCCATCAAGTAACAAGCAAAAGCTTTCGCTGTTCTTAACAGGCTTTTTCAAGTGTATTAGGTTGCTGCTTCATTCAGAATTTATACCAAACCAACCCTGCTCATGTGATTAAATTAATTGCATGATTGTCATCAATTGATTAATACAAAATATTTAAAAATACATACCCTAAAAACTGTAATTCTTTTTTCAAAACATTAAAAACTGCAATTTTACTATCAAGTCTTTCCGTAGTTTGCATATAGAAAAAAGTAATAAATGTATATGTAACTGAACTTTCAAAACCTAAAAATATAACTTAATACTTTATGTAAACTTATTGTGTGAAAAATAAGTTACAAAAGTTTATGTTGAAATGAAATACTTTCCTTTCGGGTACTTTAAACACACATTTTGTAACCACAAACACATTTCCCTTTCTCATAACTTCAGAACAATGTGCAAGTTTTGAAAATGTCAATTAGATACTTACTACAAACCCCTAACTTATTATTTTTCTATATGCAAACTACGGAAAGACTTGATAGTAAAATTGCAGTTTTTAATGTTTTGAAAAAAGAATTACAGTTTTTAGGGTATGTATTTTTAAATATTTTGTATTAATCAATTGATGACAATCATGCAATTAATTTAATCACATGAGCAGGGTTGGTTTGGTATAAATTCTGAATGAAGCAGCAACCTAATACTGAAAAGCCTGAAGAACTTTTAACCTTTCCTGCTCGTCCATCTGGTGTTCGAGATCCTATCTACAGTACTGTTTTGTGTCTTTAAACGGAGGGTTCTGTGCCTCAGTGCCTAGTGGGATTCGTGGTACTGGTTTGTTTTCGTTGTATTGCTTCCTGGTTTTGAGCTATGGCAGAGGACGCAACATCTCCAGTTTTTACTGACACGCCTTTCTTACTTGGGGAAGACCCGGATGACACGCCGGTAACTCGTAGAGAGTTAAATCAGGTCTTGGCTCTACTAACACAGTTAAATAATAGTATAATGAATTCCAACAGGTCTAATGGTTCCTCGACTTCAGGAATACCTTGCAACCAGCAGCAAGCGAAAGACAAGGAACGAAACAACGTGGGTAGAAGAGGCCCAAGACCAGGACCTTCAAACAGGGAGCCGGTTATGGTGAATCATCCGCTCGTTTCCCCTAACAGCAAAGAACATGCTGACAAAAACGGAACTTTTAGTATGGACAACAATTTCAGCTTTAAAGATTGGACAGAACAACTACCATGTTTCAAAACAGGTACTTTTAATCTGCATTTGGAGCAGTTGGACAATGACTTTGAGACATTTAAAGATAAACTGTATGCTTTTAAAATTCACAGTTAGAGATTAATTATTTGCAGGAATGCATTAAAGTTGAGCGTGTACCTAAGGGGTTACGCTGTTACAGATACCCTAACAGCTTTTCAGGCTCAACTTTGCATTCTAAACTAACAGAGTTGTTTAATAAAACTGGAATTGAGGTTTTGAAATTAATGGTTGATGACTACATGAAAAAAGAAGAGGTTTTGTTGAATGAACTAAATGTACTGCATGATAGTATCACTAACGATGATAGATTTTTAAGTTACAAAAGGAAATATAATGAAACGCGTTCAGAGAAGTAGACGAGCACTGTTTTAAAGTTTTAGACAGGAAGGCAAGAAAGTTAGAAAGAGATTTAATGGAATACAGAGAGGGGAGGGCATACCCAGCAGGGGGAGCTCATAAACAAAACACCCTTGAAAATACTGAGACTGTAACTTCTCACAGTAGAAACAATGGCTACAACTATGATGAATTGCCCAGGAGAAGTGAGAGGCTTGCACAAAAAAGTACCAACAGTATGCAGCAGGGTTTTCAACTTCCCCAGGGCAGACCGAGGGTGAAATCAAATCAATACCAGCAGAATGTATGGGGCAGGAGACGTTGAGTAATGACCATTCTGTTAACAAAGATGACATAAAGGTCTCTAGAGTTGTAAGTGAGCACGGCTTGTGCAGTGTTCACACATTTGACAGTTTCAGTATATATAATTACACAGACATAAATATCACCAAAGACTTTTTTGAATTATTTACTAAAGGACTACAATTTGTACCCAACAAGCCAGCTTTTCTTCCTAAGCTTTTAATTGAGCTTAAATTGTTTGTAAGAAACTTAAATTTAACTGCTATTTTTAAAAATCAGGCCCCACTTGAAACTACTCTGGGTAGAAGTAGCACTTTTAACCCCCCTGTCCACCCTAAACTAAAAATGTTTGAAGAAATTATAGAAAAAATTTTTAGGGATAATTTAGATGGAAACAAGAATTATGGCTCTACTAATTTCCCTGAATATTTGCAGAAGGTGGTTAACAATTTAAAGAAGAATAAAATCAGAGTAATGAAGCGGACAAGGGAGGGTATAGTGCTCATGAAGCAACTTGAATATGAGAATTACATCTTTGCTTTGTTACAAAACACTAACACCTATGAACCAAGCTCTTTGAATGAGCTTAACATAGCAGTGAGTAAAATCAAATACTATATACATGATTTATTACTGCAAGGATTTTTGGATGAGAAAACTCACAATTTTTTACTTGTACCTAAACCTAAAACAGCTGTACTCTTTGGTATCCCCAAGGTGCATAAGGGACTTGCTCCTTTAAAATTTCGTCCTATTGTATCAGGAGCAGGCAGTGTAACTGAATCTCTGAGTAAATTCATTGACTTCCACCTGAAAAAATATGTTAAGCAACTAGATTTTGTTTGTAAAGATTCATGGGAGTTCCTTACCAATATAAATCAAGAAATTGACAATTCTAATTTGTTTATGGTAACAATAGATATTGTCGAATTATTTGCATACCGCACGAGCAAGGTATGGATTGGTTCGGAGAAGTTATTGTTAAGGAATCAGGACTTAGCACTGATCTAGTTAATACAATACTAGAATTTATGAGAATTGTGCTGCATAACAACTTTATAAATTTTAATGAAGAATTCTACAAACAAAAAAGTGGGGTGGCTAATGTGCTACTGCATATGCAAATATAGTTTTGCACAAGTGGGAGAAGGAATTCATACACAACACCAGCTGGAAAGAACATATTGTATTTTACAAAAGGTTTTTGGACGATATTTGCATCTTATGGTCAGGTACAGAACAACAATTTTTAGGATTTATAGAGTACCTGGAGAACACCACTTGTTTTCTCAGATTCACTTACACGTTGAGTAAAGAAAGTTTGAATTACTTGGACATTACATTAACAAAAGACCTAATCAAAAGGTTTCACTTCACGGATATACAGGAAAGAAACACACTGTAATGCATACTTGCACTACGATAGTGGTCATCCCTGGCACATCAAAAGGGCATCATTAAAGGACAGCTAGTAAGAGCGTCCAGAATGTGTAGTACAGACAAACTATTTCAAGATGAGGCAGAATTTTTAAAAAGCTTTTCACATTAGAGGTTATCCTTTTGAATTGTTCCAGGTTATACTGGATGAAATTGTTCATAGAAGAGGGAACGATCTCAAACCTCTGTTGGGAATAGGGCCTGTAGTACTCAGCAAGCAACATGACACAAAATGTGATAAGCATAAGAATTTTGTATATACATATTCTCAGGACTCTTTGCTAATTGAAAACACCATCAGGAATTTATGGCCTATGATTACATCACAAGATGAATTTAATAAGTTATTTCCTGAACATATAACTTTTACTAGGAAAAGGAACATCAATTTGAAGGGAATATTTGAACAAAACATTCAATCAGAAGAGAAACAGCAAGCTCTAGTAGCAAAAAGAAAAGGCACTTTTGCATGCGGTAGATGCAAGCAATGTTCCTATCTTATTAACAAAGAGCAGGTTCACATTCCCTCACGTAAAAGCACCTTGTATGCAAAGTGCAATTACAATTGTAATTCATCTGGAGTTATATATATAGGATTTTGCCAAAAATGCCCATCCTTTTATGTGGGCAAAACTGAGAGGCAGTTAAAACGCAGAATATATGAACACATAAACGACATTAAAACAAGGAAAGAGACAAGTTTACAAGCATTCTCTCAGTTGTAAAACATGGCATTAAAGTTTTTTGTAGTGGACAATGTAAAACAAGACTTGAGAGGAGGAGACTGGGAAACAATGCTGGGGATCAAAGAATTAACTTGGCAACTAAGGCTTAATGCAACCAAATATCCAGGCATTAATGAAGGGATAAGTTTAGGGGACATTCTTAGGGCTAGAAGAAACAGGATCAACTGAAGTACCCCACATTGTTTCAACTTTTAGGGGTAACTGTATTAATGGTTCTGAATCTGGTCATTGTTGAGTTTCTAAGGTTCAGCTATCATCTAAAAGCATTAAATATTAAAATAGTCATGTTTACAGTATTATTAGTTGTTTTATTGTTACTTAAACCAAGCAGTATATTTTAACATATTTTTAATGAATTAAATAAGTTAGGGGTTTGTAGTAAGTATCTAATTGACATTTTCAAAACTTGCACATTGTTCTGAAGTTATGAGAAAGGGAAATGTGTTTGTGGTTACAAAATGTGTGTTTAAAGTACCCGAAAGGAAAGTATTTCATTTCAACATAAACTTTTGTAACTTATTTTTCACACAATAAGTTTACATAAAGTATTAAGTTATATTTTTAGGTTTTGAAAGTTCAGTTACATATACATTTATTACTTTTTTCTATATGCAAACTACGGAAAGACTTGATAGTAAAATTGCAGTTTTTAATGTTTTGAAAAAAGAATTACAGTTTTTAGGGTATGTATTTTTAAATATTTTGTATTAATCAATTGATGACAATCATGCAATTAATTTAATCACATGAGCAGGGTTGGTTTGGTATAAATTCTGAATGAAGCAGCAACCTAATACACTTGAAAAAGCCTGTTAAGAACAGGCGAAAGCGCTTGTGGTTACTTGGATGGTTTTCTTGTTGTGTGCAATAAAAGAACTTTTTAACCTTTCCTGCTCGTCCATCTGGTGTTCGATAGTTTGGAGCTGCAGTGATCCTATCTACAGTACTGTTTTGTGTCTTTAAACGGAGGGTTCTGTGCCTCAGTGCCTAGTGGGATTCGTGGTACTGGTTTGTTTTCGTTGTATTGCTTACTACTGTACACTTACCTTAACATGTCAGTGTTCTCAGCATCGGGATTTTCAACTGTCGATTATCTCCATTGTCGATCTTCCAGTGTCGGTGTTCTCATCGTCGGCATTGCAGACTTTCGGCGTTATCAGGTAGACACACACACACACACATATATATATATATATATATATATATATATATATATATATATATATATACACACATATATATATATATATATATATATATATATATATATATATATATATATATATATATATATATATATATGCATATATATATATATATGTACACACACACACACACACACACACACACACACACACACACACACACACACACACACACGTGTGTGTATGTAAATATATTAAATTATAAGCACTTTGGTCACAAAATATACTTCATACACTCAACATTTTGGACTGATCTGGTAAATGCTACAGATAATGTATATAAACAATATGATCATTTATGAAAATTTGGAAATATATTATCAGCAAACTTTGGTGCTGCGGTAGTGTTGTCGCCTCACAGTAAGACGCTGTCTGGTTCGATTCTCAGCTAGAGCGTCTTCTGCATGGAGACATGCATGAATGGGCGTACCTTCGTTGAAGGTTGTGCGTCAGGCCTGGCAAGCCGGTACGTAAAAATCAACTGACAATCATTAGCAGACCGGAGTTCCGTTGTGGCGGCCCCTAACCGGGAAAAGCCGAAAGACACAAAGAAATTATCAGCAAACTTACAAAATAGTTTACCTATCCACAAAACTCTGTCAAAACTCTGAAAGTGATTAGGATTTTGGATGTCTTTACCATTACTGGTCATTTGAATATTGCAAAAACTTGAACTAGAAACAAAAAGAGAACCTGTAGAAGGAAAAGTGTGACACAGGCTACTATAACAAGCATTCAAATGTTACAATTACTAGACAAAACAGAGTCAACAATATCAGGAACAGGAGTATTCATACTCGATGCTTTCATTTTTATTAGTACACTGTCTGTTATTGCAAACAGTCACAGGTTCATAGTTTCATAGCTATATACTAGGCTAATGACCACTGGGCCCTTTATAAACCTAGCTATGTAACCCAGCCCAGTTGTGTCCATGTATATCATGAGCATTTATTAGGAGGGTGGTTATTTAGAAAGTTTCTAGAGGTTATGGGGTGGGGTATGATAATTTAGGCAATACTACCTGCCTCTGTTTATCAGAGACATGGAGGCAAGACCAGGGGTGAAGTTCCAATTTCCCATCCATGGGTCAAGGTTGAGTCTATATTAGAACATCAATGTTTTAAAACTTTGAATGTTCTAATATCGACCCCTATTCAGCGAACACTAAAAACATTGAACATGCGGAACAGCAAATTTTTTCCTAGGGAAAAAAATCCGCTGTTCTGAAACACATACACACAACACAAGCACACCAAAAAAACAGCAATCCACACATATACACCTAATATCTTACATCTAACCCTACACTAAACTGTAAATACACCACTATCTATCCACCTACCTTAACCCAAACCCTAACCATAAGGTCCATCACTATCGCATACTCACCTCACCTGCGCCCTAACCCTAACTCACCTAACCCGCCCTAACCCCCATGTCCACACAATCGCACACTTACCTGACCCATACCCTAACCCTAACTCATCTAACCCATGCCCAATCACACACTTACCTAATCCCGACCCGTAACTTGCCACCACAGTGCTGAAAATAGCGAAGCAACAGAAACGGACAACCAAATTCTTTCCCTAGGAAAAAAATTCGGTTTTCTGCAGCTTTGCTATTTTCAGAGTTCGCTGAATAGGGGTTGATATTAGAACATTTGAAGTTTTAAAACTTTGATGTTCTAATATAGACCCATCAAGGTTATGCTTAAATAGGGTTAGGGATGGAGTCTACTTCTCATGGATGGGAGCCTGTTTCAGATAATGGGGATCCTCTGAGATACATATCCATCTTGCCAACATGTCTTATTTATGCCACAAGCAAAATTTAATTCTTGGATCTAATGATTCTAATGTTGTTCACTTTGAAATGTGCAAAAGGTCCATCAGAGCTGAATCTGAGGACCACTTGTATGCTAGGCATACATCACCTCTCAGTAAACTTTAGGGTTCAAGGTATATAGACAGAGCTTTAAGGCTATCTATATAAGACAATGTGGTTATAACCAAGATTCTCCTCGTAAGGAATCTTGGTGGCATTCCAACTGTGTCATGTATATGGTTAGGGACATACCAAAGGAGACATTACACTCAATGATAGGTCTAAGTAGGACTGAACAAAATGGAACTATGGCTTTCTTGGATCTAGATGCCATACCCTTACTTATAAGTTGGGCAACATAGAATGACTGTCTTACTATCTTGGCCAAATATTGGTCAAAGACAGATAACTGCCATCTTATCTTCCCAGATCCCTAACTACTGGGTCAAATCTTAGGGGTGTCTTATCGATGAAGTAATTAGTCTGGGATGCAGTTTTCCCAAATGGCACTATAATGAATTTCTTGGCACTGAGTTTTAATCCAATACTTTGGCACCTGTTGTTTGTCTATTTTAAACCCGCTTGTAAGATGTTTGTTTTATGTGGGTAATCTATGATAGCTCCCAATCTGCTGTCATCTTCGAACTTGGTCAGCCAAAGGCCCTTGACATTAGTCTTTACCTCCAAGATGTAGATGCCAAACAGGAGTGGTCTGAGAACTGAGCCGCTGCAGTTATCTGCTGGTGACCAGGCTCTTACTGGAGGTGGCTTCACCAGTCCAGACTCTTTGGGTCCTGTCTGTGAGGTAGCTGGCAATCCAGCAAGTTATGGAGGAATTTATTCCCAGTTCATTGAGTTTGTCCACTATAGCCGAGTGGGGTATTGTATCAGATGCCTTAGCCAGGTCCAGGTAGGCAGTATGTACCATTTTTCAAGTCAAACTTGACCTTCCAGCCTTGTCTCCAGTGTTTGGTTGAGAAAGATCTCTTGCTGTTAATGATTGAGCTTTCTTGGACACTGATTTGGTTATCCTCAGTTCAAACTGTTTTGATTAGTTCTCTGGAGCACTACATTCAGGTTGCAACTCACCTGGAACTGTTTGGATATGTCTCTCCTATTTTGTCAAATCATTCTAAAATCTTTTGTCTGTACCATGTAGGACTATGGTTTACAATTTTTCTGCACCAGGACAATTGCTGCTTGGCAATTTTTCTCTCACTCTAACTTTAAGCAGACAATGTCACCTGACTGAAGAATAAGTAGTGGGTGTGCAGAAATATATCAGTCATAAAATGTTTGTACAAAGCTTCGGCTTTTTGGTCATTTTGTTTGATTGTGGTTTCAGAATGATTTATGTTCCCGTTTTGATTCTAATTGTGGTACATTTATCTTTCAGGTATTAGCTGTGAAGAGTTAACCCTGGTGGTACTATGTAGTGTAGCTTGCTATACCATGAGAGCTCTCTGAGAATATGGTTCTCTTAATGGCTGCTGGCATACAGGATTAAGGCTATGACATGTAAACAATCTACTTCCTGTAGAACAGGATATGATTCTCTCAGCCTTAATTTGCCTTCTATGTGACCTTGCGAAAGTAGTTTACTCAGACAGTGTTTGGGGTAATTGGGGTTTTGAGCTAGGCTCATGAATAGTCTCTTGGACTGCATGCCTACTTACTATCTATGAATTATAAAATATTTTTGGTAGTCATACTGTTCTCTCAGCTTCACTGTTTGAATTTGGGTAGTAAGAGCATGATGCAGTATGGGTAAAACTATAGTCAGTAGCAAACTGTTGAAACTCACTTGATATAAATTTTCTACCGATGTCTGTAACTAGTCCACAAAGATATGGCAGTTTTTGTCTTCAAGCACATATAAATTAGCAGGAATTTTGGGTAAGGGTGTTTGCTTAAGTGCCTTTCATTTCTGTGATTATCTACACAAAATGCAGAATAGACATTAGGACATTAGGTAATTGATATATTGGTAGAAGTTTGGGCACCACTCTGAGATTCTGGCTCTTTCTCTTCATTTATTGAGACACATGATCTTCACATATCAGACGTAGCATTTTTAGTCACTGTGATGGCAGCACAATGATTGTTTTTTGATATAATGACAAGCCTTCATCTTCTGATAATTGCTCTTTGACTGTATAGTATACATGCATGAGCTGTTCAGTTTGCATCCAATGGTTTACCATTTGTTCCACACATGTAAGATAATGGCTTACAACTCTTGCTTATTTTGAGCAGCTTGCTTTGGCTTGTCTAGTCTCTTTGTAATCACTTTCTAATCATCATCATTATGTTTTGAACATAAGTTGCAAACTGTTTTTTGGGTTCAGTGGTTAGTCATGTATAGGATTTCTGGATCACAGATCTGTTCTTCAATCATATGGATTGCTTTGTCATTGAACCTTATGAATGTCACCGACAGTCTTTTGCATCTTTCTGGCATTTTGCCTAAGTCATATTAGTGAAGCTAATGGTTTCTGCTCAGTCTGTAGTTGAAAACTCTCCACCTAAATAGGTATCTCCAGAATTTCTCACATGACCACATACTTACAATGCATTCTTTTTAATTGACAGTATCTCTGACCAACATTAGTTAACATTCTAGAGCAATAGGAGTCAGTTACTGCATGTCCATTTATCTGAAGTGTGGCCGCAGCTAGACAATGGCTAAAAACACTTGTACTTGTCAGTTTAGTGACACCATAGTACACTACTACTGAAATTGTTATTAACATTTTTTTTTCTTTGCTGAAGGATTGGGCATTAGTATGCCCCTGTGTCCTAGATACATTTTTCTTTAAAAGGTCGCTTAAAGGAGGAAACATAGCCAACATGTCCAGAACAAATTTGCTCAAGTAGTTAATCATGCTTATGGCTTGTCTTAACTCAGTTATACATTATGGATTTTGCAACTTGGTTACTGGCCTGATCTCTCTTATATGTGGTCTGGTTGCATTAGCACTTATGGTATGCACAAAATACTGGAGCTCTGTTTTACTAAAGCAGTACTTATCTTGGTTAACTTTAATCCAAAATGTTCAATAGTCTGCAGCTCTGTCTCCAACATCAGAACATGCACTTCCTTTTCTGGACAAAAAAAAAAAAAAAAAAAAAAACAGCATGCCATCCTTAACAATAACAATGTCTAATCCATTGAATAAATTGGTCATTTTACACTGGAGGATTTCAGGTGCTGGGGTTATACTAAATGACAGCTGTTTAAAACAGATCTTTCACACTGGCGCTCATAGGTACTTACAAGGCTATTTTTCTGTGAGGATCATAAAAAGTCTTACCTTACATTTGCATGGTAGTTTTAGCTCTTATATGTTGTAAACAAGTTTATTATTTATTTATTTAACATTTGTTGACCAGAAAAGTCTGACTAGGACAGACCCTATTTTCAGTGGAGGCCTGGGGAGAAACACTCCAGATGCACGTCTACCAGAGATGAGTATAGCAATGATATGGTGGGACATTTACATGTTGCCTCTATCTGTAAGGAACAAGGGCATCAAACCAAGGTGTATTTGCTGTTCACCATCCATTTGTCCAAATTCTATTTGAATGCAGTAAGAGAAATACTTTGCTTTATATGAAGTGGAAGAAAGTTCTATACAAGCAGAATTCGCTGTTATATATACTTATCTTCCAACATCTTCAGTTTATGTCACAGCTTGAGATCATTTAAGTGGGTATTTATACCACCATTCCACTTATGAACAACAAGTAATAAATGCTGCCTTTGCCAGAACCCACTAGAAGCATCTAGCATGGAAAACACTTTAGCATTAACAAGCTTTGTTACTATGTCCTCTGTATTGGGTTTTTCTCACAACTGCATTTTCAAACTTGTTAAAATCAATGTTTACAACCTACCATTCTTTGTAATTACTGGGATAACTGGAGCACAGCACTCAGTTGGGTTGTTTTCACTTTCAATTTGTTTTGGATGGCATAAGAAATTGCATGCTCTAGGGTGTGGCCAAAGCATATGGAACAGAGTTTGGTTTTAGCGTAATTTTTAGTGCTTCACAATTAAGCAGACCAACTTCAACAAAAATGTCTTTGTTTCGAGCAAGTACAGATGATTTGAGATGCTTCTGTTGGCAGCACGATAGCACAGTCCTAGGCCCCTATTTCCATGTTAAAACACATACATGAGTTCTATGAATAGAAATCTTAACTTGCCCATCTGCTTCTACTTCAGACACAGTAATGACTAAACCCAGGAAAACATTGGCTGTACATTATTTTAAGTTTCCTTGCAGAACCATCTCCTTTAATCAATGCTGACTTACAAACAGCAGGAGAATGGTTCAGTTTTTTCATGTCTTAAGCCTTCTATTATGTGACGTACAGTGATCGGACTCAGTGCGGTAGTGGCCGTGCCTCATACAACTGCCAGACTCACACTTCACCTGCTTATTCTGCATTTATTTAGTTTGACCAGAGTCATACCTATTTTGAAACTTGACATTAATTTTATATTTTACCTTTTGTACATCGTTTGGTATGATCACATTTTCATTTTATCTATTAACTAATTCTGTCTCATGGGTGATTTGTATTTGTTTTATCTTAAGTTAGAATAACTTCATGTTGCAATGCTTGACACACTTCTATATCAACCAGTTGAGTCATTCTTCTGCCTCTTATTTGTTCATCTTTTGTGCCCTTAAACTCAAAATGTTTAGCTAGTTCATATAGTCATCTTACAAATGTTAACACATTCACCCTTTGCTTGTACATAGTTGTAGAATTATGCCTTTTCTTTTTTGGCAAAAAATGTTCATTGAAATAACTAATCAGTGACTCATATATAACAATGTGTTCTTCTGTGAATGTAAAGGAAATGTATATGGACACTAATTCAAGACCTATACAGTGCAATACAGTATTTTCCTGGATTTCACATTTTATTTCTCTTATTTGGTTGTCACATAAAATCATGTGATCCTCTGCCTCCAAACAGACCACACAAAGGTTTCTTGAGAAGTTAGATGTCGTTGGTGGGTTCAATTTCACTATGACTGAAGAAATCAATTTCTTCCTGGCTGAACTGTTTAAATTTTGTAAAATGGTGACTTTGCAAGGTAAAACATCTTTTTTTATCAATAAAATGGTTGACTATAGTTTGTCAAGATTTATTTTAGCATGGCCTTATTAGTGGTTATGTGTTTCTTTGTTGTTTTACTCCACAAGAAGATCCTGGTTTGTACATTATATTAGAGTTCATACCTACGATTACCCAAAGATGTTATTTTTAATAACAGATATACTCATCAACAGAAATGATGTTAACACTTTAGGCATTTCACACAACTGACACTAGCTAGGAAGTGTAATGCATTGTGGGATACGCAATCTTAAAATGGCAATACCATATAATATTCTTAAAGTGGCAATACCTGTAATACATATTCACAATATATTAAAACATTCTAGCAGCTTTATTCAATTTAGCATCACATACCTATGGGTCAAGACAATTACAGTTGAACAAAGGAGATATATTCAGACAGAAAAAGAATTGTTGGCAGCAATGCATGGAAGGGAGAAATTCTCTGAGTATGTCTATACAAAAGAAGTTCAGTAGAAAAAGGTTACAAACACTTCTAAAATTCTATTCAGAAACTTCTTGTACAAGTGTTTTATACAAACTTATAATCTGAAAGTGAAACATAGACCAGGCAAAGGACTCACACAGCAGACATGGTAGGTAGAATATATGGGTCTGCTTCATATATTTAAAATACTGGAACATCGAATCTCTGAACATCAAAGACCAGAGTATCAAAGTTCCGAAATATCGAACCAACAACAAAAAAATATTTAAAACGTGAAAACTTCTGATTTCATGTTTTTGCAGGGGTCAAGACCCCACTGCACCCCCCACACCAGAGGTTACTTAAATATACCAACTCCAAGATTGCAGAAGTTCCCATTCCATACTACACTGCGATCTCCATTCACAAGGATCAATATTTCTGAACTTCGATACTCTGGTCTTCAATGACCAGAGGTTCAATATTCTGGTATTTCAAACATATGAAGGGGATCCAATATATATTATCAGATATGTTTGAAGAGTTTCTAGAAAAATAACAGGATTTTTTTGTAATTTTTTTTCAATTACCTGAGTCATACGAGAAATGGAAATAAAAGAACCCCATTGATGTACTAGCACAGACCTAAAACTGGAGTTGCCAAAAGACATTATGGTGAAAAACTGACTTCAGCAAAAGTCTTTTGTAAGGTAAGAAGTTTAGTCCTACTTTTCCTTTTAAGGAAGAAATATGCTTTGGCCAAACCTTAATGGCTAAAGATAATAAAATAATAGTTTCCATTCTAATGAAAAATCAAATTATTGATGCTGGGGATACGAGTCACATCTGGAGACAATAAAGTATAGGAAAGAACAAGCAGTACAAATGCACTACTATGATTGCGGCTCTTAAACAGTTAGTAAAAGCTGCAGCATCTGGAATGCATAACACAACAGCAATCCAAAAGAAGAGATGTTAGCATACAAAACACCAGATCATCTGTGAAGATGAGAGGGTACTGATTTATTTCAATTCAAACAAGCCAAATATCTCATGTCTATAGATCATTATTCCAATCTCCATTTAAGTATCAGAAAGAAAGTCATGACAGCTGTAATTATTGCATTAAAATTTATATTCACATGACATGGGTACCAGATGTCATACCTCAAAATTGCCTATAACACAAAAGTTGCATAGTCTGAAGATGTGTGTATAAGTAGGAATTCAGTCATATAATGCCCAGTCCACACTAATAGAATTCACTGGGCAAGTGGAGACAAATTTGCAGAAAAGTGAAGAACTATGTGATAAAATGCAGTAACAAAGCTTATGGGGATTGTTACCTTACAATTATGGAATACAGCAGAGACTTGATTACTTTGATGTTTGCATGTCAATAGGCAGAAAGTTGAAAAACAGATTATCTGCTTCATTTACATTACTGATGCTTGAAAATTAATGCAAAGTCAAAAGAGATGCAACACAGCAACTGGCAAAGGCAGAAATACTATTATGATAGAAACTGTAGGAGGCTACAAGATTTGCAGAGGGGAAATAATACAAGAACATAAAAGGTTGTTGCAGAGATTATAGGATAAAAAAATGAAGCTGATAGTGTAGCTCCTGGGTCAAGTTTCTATATTATTCATGGGGAGTCATAAAGCTTTACAGGATAAAGTACACACATTGGATCACTAGAATACATCAAAGCTAATATTCCAGTTGAACAAAGAGACGTGCATTAACCAGTCCTGACTCTGAATGTAAAGAGAGCCAACAATTGCAGAGACAGATTCCTGAAGCTGTATCCCAAATGAACATGTAGTCCAGCAAGAGAGTGGCCTTAATGATGGAACAAATGGCCAGTGTAAAAAGCCCAGCTAAATGCTCACTATACAGCATGCTGTATAAGAAATGAGATATAAATGGTTCTTCAAGATTAAGCAGAAGTTCTAAGCACTGAAAATCTTCATTTATTGGATTGTCTTTTGAATATACAAAAAAATTATTTTGATGACAGCAACCTATGATATATTTAGAAGAATGCTGCGGTCAACTTTAGTATCAATTATGTAACATACTATAAGCTATCTCATAGATACATTTGTCTGTATGTATATATATATATATATATATATATATATATATATATATATATATATATGTGTGTGTGTGTGTGTGTATAAAAAGTTTGAAAAATGGAATGTTAGATAAGGGATATAGAACTTTACTGCTAATTAGTTAGCTTCAGTGATTTGATTCACTTGCCATACTTAGACCACCTTTTCTATGTCTTCAGTATAAGTATTGACTTCACTAAACCTCAAGCATATGTGCAGTGTTTTTTTTTTTCTTTATTGGCCATCTAGACACAACTTACAGTATTAAAAGAAATTCATAAAAGTTCATATAATCCATTGGTTTAGAGCTTCAGTCTGAAAAAGAATAAAATTTTAGAGTACGACTACATAACGTTTATGGAATCTGGATGATCCATTCTAAGTGGTGATATACCAGGAAAATAACTTAACCATTATGTAAGTATCTCCTCTGTGCACTTTCAAAACAATTAGTAGGTATCACATTGTAATACATTACATAATATAGTGTAAGTCATGTGTCTCAATAAAATGCATATGGCCCATTAAATCAAGAATAGGAAGAAAATGAAGGAATTAGAGTTAATGGTTAGTGAAAACAGTTGTCATTTTGCTTGACTGAGGTCGCCCCACTGGTATCAGTATACCTCAGATGAAATAATGGAAGTCGCATAAGTCGACTATACTCATGCATCTCCAATGCACTAGAAACGATTTATCTCCAGCTTAAAAAACAATGAAATGAAAAGCAATTCAGCCTTTTATTGCACAGTTAGATACACACACACATAGATACACACACACACACACACACTAACACACACACATGCAGACACAAAAAGAGACATGTTTGTCTACGCATACGTACACAGACATAAATAAACATACCTATTCATACATACTGCACACACAAGCCTGCAAAAACACCCATATGCACATACATACATGCCCACAAATATTCACACACACACTGATACACACAATCACATACTCTGTCCTTCTTTAATCCTCTAAACGCCAACTACTCAAACTTCTACTTCTCCTGAAAATGATGATAAGAGTAAGCACTTCTGTTTAAGTGTCTGTGTATTTTAACAAGTTTCAACATGCTTTCAGTTTGCATATGCACTGGTCATTGCGTTTAGGACTTTTTTTTATTATTATTAATGACACACACACATAAAGTGCTCTAAAATGTTAAATACAAATGGCAACTGCAAAGATTGTAACCTAACACATGACCTTTATACTAACTTTCCACATTGTAAGTTCTAAATGTATCCACATGCTCTTGCATATACTAAGCATTCACCATAAACATGCATGTGCCTATCCCCATATAGTTGTACTAATGTGCTTATTACTAATGAAGATATACTGTAGGTATACTGTCTTAATTTGTTACATTATGGTTCAAGACCTAAATCCAATGCATTTATCTATTCTATCTGCACAGGAATCCACCACACACTTTCAGTGGTGGCCACCTTTTGTCTGATGTGAAAAACTATGCTGGACATGTCCATTTTCTTTCATCCACTTTCAAACTGCATGCATACTTTACTCAGCCAGATGGCTTCAATTATTTTTCACTGACTCATTCATTTTGGTACCTCAAGCAGCCTGTCTCTTTCGAACACCTGAGGAGTAGAATTTGTTCATCTTCACTACATTTATCAGCATTAGTTCGCTCTTAAAACGGCTTCCTCAGTTTTTAGAAATAAAAATATCACTCTGCACCTCTTAAGTAGGGCCACTTCATTTATCAGCATTAACTCGCTCTTAAAATGGCTACCTCAGTTTCTATAAATAAAATGTTATCACTGCACTTCTTAAGTAGGACATTAGCTGAAGCTTTTCCTCAGTATGCAAGAAATGTTACAGAGCAGAACAATGTATATATCACACACCCAGTCTAAGAACATAACAAAAATATCATAATAAAATATTTGCCATTAATATATGCAAATAATTTATTAAGACTTGAGAAGTAACAATGTGCAAAATTTGAGTGAGTTGCCTGAAATAATAATGCAGCCAAAAATATGTATGTGTGTGTGTGTGTGTGTGTGTGTGTGTGTGTGTGCATGTATGTGTGTGTGTGTGTGTGTGCATGTATGTGCGTGTGTGTGTGTGCATGCGTGTGTGTGCGTGTGTGTATGTGCGTGTGTGCGTGTGTGTGTCTGTGATCATATCCATTATATTACTATACATAACATATTGGTATACCATGTACCACATTATCACTGTACAGCAGTTTGTCATTCGGCTCTGAAATTTGAGTTCTATGATCTCCGGCAAATGCGTCAACACTTTCAATGCCAGTGCACGACTGACTAAATTGTGATTTTGTAATTCTTTGCACATCACATATGCATTTCTTTTGCTCCATAGGAGTGTTTTTTAGTACAGTGTACATAAACAATTACACCAGAGAGTGCATTCCCACTAAAAACAGTGTCTGCTTAATATGAGATTGTATTAATTCATGAAGCCATTATTGTTAGCTGGTAATTTCTGGATGTGATTTCTACAGGCACAAAAGGAACAGCTGATGCATTTCAATTTTCTTACAGAAATTGGCAATAACCAAGTTTTTGTTTGTGTTTAGTAACTTATATTGGACAGCTGTGTCTTTCTGTAAATACATAATACATAGCTTGTCATCTAGAAATAACTACAGTTTTAAATAAGTGTTTGGCAAATGCCTGTTCTTATGAAGAAATGTGCCACTCATATTGGACTGTATTCATTATTTTGCAGCACCTAATATTAAAAACATTACACTGGGCAATCATTTTCATCAAGTTTCTCATAAATAAGAACAAAACTGCACTTGAAATGTATATCCTGCTCATGTCACTTGAATCAGCCATTTCATGTGACCCAGTAAGTCAGTACAACTTCTCAAATATAAAACTTGCCACTATGTGTTCTTTTGCTAACATTTTTGTCATGGTAACAGTGGGAAACATTTCTCATATGTTGCATACCAAAGCAGAAATACATGTATTCAGTGAAACTAATTAAGATGCAGGACCTTCTGTTTTGCCACCAACCTTTGGAATGCCAGCTGTATACAGCTAAAATATAGACAGCTGTTAGATGTGCACTCTGTCCATGCCACCAAAATAAAATGCACAAAAATCAGAAAAAAACCCAGAAAAAAGCATGGAAACGCATTCCTTGTACATTACTACTAACACAGCATGAAATGTTAATACTAGAAGGGACTTCAAGGGCAAATTTATTCAAATAGCAAGAATTAATTATAGAAAATATATATTCATGGATATCTTCCAGAACCTTAAGATGAACTGTCATTCAGTGCCAAAAGAGACAGAGAAATACCAGATACTTAAATAACAATATGAATAACAAATACAAATGCTATTAATAAACAAATTAAATAAAATTTAAAATTGAGGCATATTATAGGAACTATTTTAAATAAACATAAATATAAATTTAAAACAAACGTTGCCAAATAATGGGTTGCAGTAATAATAAGCAGTTTTGCACTGACCCTGCAGAAATTCACCCACTGATGTAGCTGTGCAATTACTCATGCTATGCTGAGGTGAAAAAAAATCTCTGCAGCACTGACACCAGATTCTTGAATATTACATTACTAACAGTATGATAACACAATTACTCTACTTCAGGCATCTGAAAGGTAGAAACCATACTTAACTGCTAAAGAAGGGTGTATAGCTTATCCAGCTCACATCTTTAATAAGCATTTGTCAGGTTCTATGCAAATGAACAGACAAACATTTAGCTGACAATTCAGTTTGCTGACACAAAAATGATCGGGGGGGGGGGGCTACACCATTGCTATGTTATATTATTATTATTATTATTATTATTATTATCGGCATATAAGTCCCTGATAATTTGACTTACTCCATAAGTACTTCATGATTTCTGATTCTTCATGATGCATTATTCACAAATCTTACTTCATATGTTACTATCCTCACCTCACCATCCTGGTTAAGAATTTATTGTGAGAATTGTGAACATGCACTCTTGTTTCACTGGTTCAGGTGGCACTGGATCTGTAATCCTGCTATGACTAAGAAATGCAGATACAGAAGAGCATTGTGGTGTTGTAATGCACCTAATAGTGCAATATACATCATGGGAAGTAGTGCAAGATCTTCTGAACATAATAGACAGTGCAATACAGAGTCTCCAATGCAAAAGAACATATAAGATGTGAAACTAACAGACACCATGTAGATAAAGCTTTCCACTTTGCTGTGTCACTTTCAGTAATGCATAGAAGAACAGTATCCACATTTACAGAGGTACTGTGAGCAGAACAAATACCTATTGGCAAAAAGTCCCTTGAACAACACAAACCAGAGATCTCATGGTTACAACTGTCTATGAATTAGTGTCTTCCTTGTGCCTTTGCATCCCATCAGCCACAATCTTTATTCCACATATTTAATATTTAACACCTACTAAAGTGGCATTCATCAAAGATAATATGGATGTTAAGTAATTCATTATTTAAGTTTGCATATTTTCTAGTTACCTCCTCAACACTTTCCCTAGTCCCAAAAAACTGTCTTTAAATTTTGACTATGATGTCTAGGGATCAAGATACCATCAAGTCGATCAAAATACCATCAAGTCCTGTACAGATCCTTAAGCCAATATCTTGTGAAGGCAAACTCCAGACCTTCACAGCCAACTAGCTCATATTCTTACAGACATGTGAGACAACAAGTTTAATAGTAATGGCATGTTAACTCAGCTGTGAATATTTGCAGAAGGCCATATTAGTCATCTGCAGTTATCAAAAAAGTGCCTCTGATTAGGAAATGTATTGCAAGTTGCTTAAGGATTAATATTGGCCACTAGATGGGGATGGGAGGGAGTAACACATTGAATACAAGTTTTATTAAGGGCTATGGTGCTTGCTACTGAACTGATATGGCACTTAAAGAAATTCTGATCATCAGATATCTTAATAAGGATTATCATTGCCCAAGTGTGCAGTCAACACCAAAAACAAGGCAAAAATATTAAAATATGAAATATTTGTTTATAGCTTGGAGTGGTTACAGTTGGTGTTGGAAGTCCACCTAAAGAGAAGACATATCCTCATCTTTATCACCATCCTCCTCATCGTAATCTCCATTATCATTGATTTTGTCACTTTCAACTTCCTTATTAATAGATGCCTATGATCTAGGATTTCCATTTTCTGAGGACAGAAAAACAGACTTGGAAGAAGCACTGTACTATCCATGATGCAAAATTTATAAAAAGGGATTGACTCTCTCTAATATCTGAGGGATTTCGGCTGGCTGCAGCATGAAGCTCTGAACTGCCAGCAGGTGCTTCAGTATGTAAGATTGTAACTACTTGCAGACAAAATGAGTGAGGGTCCATTGCATAAGTGCATTAAACAATCTTAATACAAATTGTTTCTGCTACAAACTCAAACATTTTAGTAACCTAGATCATCCATATGTGGATATGTATCTCTGTCACCTCCAGATGTATCAGTTCATCTCCTTGTATCCTTACTTGCTTGTAAACTTTGCAAAATGGAGAATACTCAATATCTTAATGTTATATACTTTACAATTCATCAAGCAGGATTCTTGTTTTCAACTAAAACAGAGCACACGCTTTAATTTACCAATATAATTTAAAATTAGAGTTTAATCTAATTTATTATGGAAATGTAAAATAAAATAAATAAATAAAATAAATCTAGGCAGTTTCCCTAAAGATTTTAATTTCTGTTACATTTTATAGACTGAGTAGCGCAGACAAACACACACACACACACACACACGCACACAGAAGTTATTCCGGGAGAGTTCCTTTTCTCTGCAAGAATGCCTTTTATGAGGAATCAGAACTGCTTTAGTAACTGAAGAACAGCAGTGATTTGCAGGGAGAGTATTTAGCCTCCAGAAAATGATACTGCGCTCGACACACGTTACATTATTCTGGTTCCTTGTCTGTTCGAGGACGTTAGATGCTCTGTGAGCTATGAAAATGATATTTACTTAAGATGAGGGTTGCCTGAAGGGATTCGTAGTGCTAACCTCACCTAAAATGCTTTTGTTCCAGTCAAGGTAGCACCTAAATTGCTTGAGCTCATTTTATATGGGGGTTTTACTAGTTACAACTTCTCACTTATTTACAGCCACGCCATTTTCAATATAATCAATTGGCAAAAACGAATGACACTCATAACCAACCCAAATGGTGGTGGGTTGGGGGGTCACATTGTGAGCTGCTCTGCAAATGACATATTCCTTTCATTCTCATATGTGGCGTTAATGGATCACCACGTCTTCGTCGTGTATGTCTGCGAATATAAGGGTGCTACAACATGAAGCCCATGGAATCACGGACACGTTGGAGCTTTCTAGCTACATAAATCAGAAAGACTTTTTTGAATAGCCTCATAAAACACAGCATCATTGCCATTCTAGTCACGGAGCCAGGCTCTCCCTTCAGCATACAGATCATTAGGAAACTTCTAAGCAATCAAGTAATGCGACTCTGATGAAACTACTCAATCAATGCCTGAGCACAAAGAAGCCGCTTTATACAGTAGCACTGCACAGCTGTGATGCCACCGATTTTTCCCGTCTGAAGGGCAAAGATTACTAAATGGAGATTGGGTGCCCCCCCCCCTCCTTCGTGAGGGCAATTAAAGCTGCACTGCATAACCTGTCACCCTAGTTCTTCAGCTCAGCCTTACAGAAGCATTCCCCATTGACCTGCAAACAAAGCTCTAACTCGGGTTGGAATAAAGAGCTGTCCAAGGTATTAAGTGAAGGGGAAGTCCTGCCTCGCTGGGATTAGCTGAAAGGCCGAAAAAAAAAACGTTGGGTTTGAGGAACCTACTATGACTTTGCTCTGCTTGATACGATGCCATAGTTGTAAACGTTGCCAGTGGTGTTCACCATGTTTTCCTCACCAAACTCACGATCATTTTACCCAGTACTAATTTCGAATTACAAACGGAATTATCATCAAGTGTCAGAGTTTTGCGTTCAGCCTTGTACTCACAGAATTAGGGACAAAGAAAACACTTTTTTTTCAGACACTGGTACTATTAAATCAGAACTTTTCAAAAAATGTCCAGTCTTAGGAAATATTGAGCAACAATGTAAGACAAAACTGGGAGCGTCCCAACACATTTAGGAAAAACAGAGATAAATGTATAATCTGGCACAGTTGCGCTTCACGTGGCGTGGGGGTGGCTTGTCTATTGGTAGTTTGGAAATCTATTCCAGATCCCCTCGGTTCAGATGGGTGCATGATTTAAATAAACATGAAATTGTGCGTACTGCTGCAAATGAATAGGCTGGAATAAAACACATGCCTCATAGGGAGTACCATCTCGACACGATAAAGTCCTACTGCTGCAAATGCTAAGAGTAGAAATATGTACACACCACCAGAAGACGGGGATACACCTCATGTCTTGTCTTCCTACATTGATAATGGTAAAACAATCATTACAGAATTGAGTTTTACCTTAAATTAATCAACGCTTACAGTTGTAAGATGTTATGACCTTCCCCCTTTAAAAGAAGATATGTATGCAGGAGTTCAGCCATAACCTCAACTGTTACAAAACATTGCTAGCCAGAGTTGGATAGCAATTTGATGATTTATTTACTTATTGCAGTTCCATTAAATCCTTACAAACAAACTATATCATACCGGCTAGTAGAAGTAATTAAAAAGAAGCAATGAAGTCCGTCTCGTACCAATGTCATTTAAACGTAAAATGTCTTGTTCTGCGGCTGTGTAGCAAATCTGGTTTTCAATGGACTCCTGACAGCCGTTAACCCTCGCCTGCGTTATGCAAGTCCCAAGACCCTTTGAGGAACACAAAGGGGTCCCTAGTTTGGTATCCAGGTGAGCAGATACAGCTAAGCTCTTACGTAATTTTCAGATACAGGCAAACTGACATCTTAGTGCAAGAAATCTGGACAAATTCTAAAATAATGAGGGACAAATATCCCACATAGGGACAGATTTTAAGAATAGCACTTATAAAGTTAGTTGTTAAAATAACAGAGTGTTAGCACGTATTTTCTGAAGCATACGAACTCTAACGCTCAAATGTATGTCATTATATAGTGACTTCAAGTCTCAGTGATTTGCCAGAAAAAAATGATGAAGAACAGAACAAAAATATGAGGTCAGAATCTTAGACTTCTGTGAAAATCTGTACAGCTGAAAGGAATGAATACATCCTAACTTAATACAGAAACTCCTACTTCTAAAAAAGCAAAACAAGGTTGATACTCCTTTCAACAGCTTGACTGTGTAGCATTGTCTGGTTAAATGACTTGTTTATAGTCACACAGTAAGCAAATGGGAGCTGATGGGATCAAACGCCTTAATGCAAAAAAAAAAAAAAAAAAAAAAAAAAAAACAGCCCATTTGGAACTCATAGCCTTAATCTTCTGCGCTGCCAGAAGTTAAAAAAGACCAATTTAAGCCTTAGAGTAACTTGATTATGAGATGCACATGCCAGATTCGCAGAACTCGTATTTCAGAAAACAATATCCTCTTCTTCATTGTAATACCAATGCTGCTGTTCATTAGATGGGAAAGCAGAATCACACATTGTAGGAAGGTACAAGAATAACTAAATGGTTGATTTTGTGAAACGCGTTTTATCACGAGTTTTTAATCATACAGTTCCTGAGTCACTTATTTCTTGAAAACCCTTAAATTATCCAAAAACCCTGAGCTTGTATTCTCCTGTTTTAAATGCTTGTTGCTTAATATGCTTTTGTAAACTCAATATATAAGCCAATGAAAGCATCACGGCCTTGTTAAGTATTACATGAATTACATAATCTACTTAACCTAGTACCTGTCAGCGATATAAGGACGGTCAGCGTTACACACTATTAAATTGGACATCCTTTACTCCCAAGGTGCGTGAACCCCAAATTGGTGTAAGTTCTCCTTCTACACTCAACTCCCAAGGAATCAAACCACGAATGTTTCCTATGATTTACTGCAGTGTGTGTGTGTGTGTGTGTGTGTGTCTGTGTAGTAGTAGTAGTAGATGACGTACATATATAATAGATAGATGAGATATTATAGTAGATGACAAATAGATATAATAGATAACTGAGATGTTCTGATGTGTTACAAAGTGAACCTACAAGCAGAAGTATATACTTCTGCCATAGAAATATCCGAAAAAATAGACCAACAATAAAATTTCCGTAATTGTAACACAGGCATAGATGCTGCAGTGCAATTGTTGCAACAAAGCTCTTTAATATGACCAAACCGAGGTATCGTGTGTATTCATTTCCATGCTTGAATCTTCTCTCTGATCATCATCAAAAAGTGCAGGTTATCCTACAGTTGCTCACCTTAGCTGTCAATGAAATGGATCTGCGAAAGTAATTTTATTTTATAGCCTGTGAGCCACAGGATATGATTATTCCAAGTGAACTGAAAAGTTCAGCACTTGCTTCTTCCGACAAAGGCACCAGATAGACACTTGTGTATGCAACAGAGTGGGGGTGGATGGGATTAACAGTGGCAGTATTTAACAAATATACCCAGCTATGGTGGGCCCTAAATAAAATGGCAGTGGTGTTTGTTCCTGTCTTTTTGGTGGGGGCGGGTTATCATGTGCTTAGCAAATACAGTATGCTTTATTTAATATCAAATAGTGTATTGCTTTATTCAAGGATGCAGCTTGTGTGTGTGCGTGTGTGTGGTCGTTGCAATATCCAATTAATGTGTGCCCTTCACCACAGAGCACGTGATTTAACAGGAGATAAAAAACAAACAAGGAACTAAACTGTTCGTTGTCCTTTTCAGATCTGTTTCCTGTAGCTCAACAAATGTCATTGAATAAGTTGTACAACAGTTTTTCCCAATACACTATAGTGTGCGTGTGTGTGTGTGTGTGTGTGTGTGTGGGGGGGGGGGGGGTTGTAGTCCTCGTATAATAACTACAGTTAATATCAAATGAAAAGTATCCCATAGGCTGACAGACATACCCGATGGTCACTAACAAAACATTTCCAAACAAAACTAGGATCCGCACGCTGTGTGCTTTAAATTCACTGTACAACTCCCCCTCAACATCAACCACCAGCATACATACACACGCTTTCTCTGTGCCAACAGGTTTAATGCCTTTACTTGTGGACTTATTTTGAGATGATCGAATGTTCTGCTGCAAACCATATATTAATACACTAATTAATGGCTGTGGGAAACATATGCACATTTCAGGAAAATTTATGTTTATTGCAGATCACCACCAGACAATGCACCTAACCAGTTTACTGGTACCTTCTATGACTACATAGACTGCTCATGAGACCCACACATCGGTTACTCTGCAACATCTTTTGCATTGAACTGTGTAAGACAGTCTGAAAGGCATTAATGGAGCCAATATGCAATGTGTGAGTGTTCCACACTGCAACCATGGGGGTTGTTATTCCATAATTATTACCGAATTATCTAAATCCCCTTAAACTATACACGTATTACACCAGTGTAACCATCCTGATGTTATGCACAATTCAAGATACTCATCATTTTGCCGGCCAGTCTCCTAATGTAGCTAGCAAGTGTAATTTTCCGCAGTTGCTTTTTAATATAGCCCATTTTCGTAGAATGAAAAGTACACTATTACGCAAGATGCAGAATGGAATAAACTAGGTGTGCAAGACTTGTCAAGCGCAGTAACAAACCAAGCATATGGCAAGTGAAAACAGCACCTAGATCAGTAAAGGCCGGACAAAAAGTGCAAGGCGGGAAAATACAGGGATACAATAACAAGTATGTAGAATAATCACAGGAGAGATAATGGGATACAGAACAGAAATCGCTGCAGTACAAGGTGGCATCTCAACTGTTGTAACAGTTCTTACCAATGTGGATGATTGAATCAGCAAATGCAGCATCCCATGTTAGTTTGTAGAATAGTAATAGAAAGGAAATCCTTGAAAACAATTCCATTTTAAAGATGATCTTTCTCGCCCAGAATGGGAGGCCAGGTCCAAGCAATGTGTATAATCCTGTAAACGTATTAATTGATAACAAACAGACAAAAATCCAAGCCACAGAGGGGAAGCGGTTTTCCCCCTTTTGGGATGTTGGAGTCACTTTGTGGAGCTCTCCTGCATACAGAAACAGTTGCTTGAGTTTCTGAACATAAGAGATTAAGACACAGGTCGCGGTCAGAGTGTTGAGTCAAGGCGCAACGTCATCCATTTGCTTGTTCCCTTCATATCCCCTGCTTGTCTACATTGCGCCTTAATAAAACATTAGCTTCCAGATAAACCTGCTGCAGAACGACTACAAATGATTCAGTAGGAGATAGCTCGGTTTGAGTCAGGATTCAGAATCCTACAGCATCTTCCTGGAACCAAAGGGATACAGTGCAGAAACAAATCAGTCGTGTGTTATATACACATAGAGAAAAAAAATGAGACGATTGCTGAAGGAATTCCTGCAGAATAACCTGAAAAGTGAACTTCGGGACACCATGAGAAGCGAGCATTCAGCCAGGGACAAAAAGGCTAAGACAAGTCAGAGCCGCTTTCATACAAAAAGAAGATACTGCTGTATCCTGCACTGTTTGGCGTCTTGTCTGAGCAGAGGACCTTTGCTGGCATAAACAGGAGACTGGCTAGAGGTGGTCTGTTATTCACAGGTGGAGAAAAAAGGGATGCTGCTAAACCAAGAAGAGGCTTAAGGGAAAAGTACAGGCTGACAGGAGATGGGGATCGAGAAATGCTGTTGAGGAAGAAAAGGACTGAAGTGGATAAGACAAGCAGGGGAACGCCGGCGGGAGAAAGGGAGACGGACAGAAATCAGCACCAGCAGCACCACTGTGCACACAACACATTGAGCTCCGAATAGGTTGCCTAGGAGAGAGAGCGTGCGAGAGAAAAAGAGAGAGAGTCGGGAAACGAGAACGAGAGAGAGGGAGCGAGAGAGAGAGAGCGTGAGGGGGGGGGGGGGGCACACACTCACAAGCGAGCATCCGAGCAACAGCAGGAGGGGGTGGGGAGTGGGTGGGAGCTCCTCCTCCAACCCCAAATATAACCATCCCAAACAAACTGGCAGAGAGAGAGAGAGATAGCATTATCACAAACGCCTTGGAAGGGGAAAAGACACGACTCCACTGGGTGTTATGTCATTTTAAGGTCTAGAAAGGCTAAGGAACAAAATGCCGCAAAATGATTATCGATGTTGCATATTGAACTTAGTCCCTCAGAATATATCAGTTTTGCAATGCCTCACCAACTCTTCCTGACATCATCTTCGAACTTTACGGAAATAAATGCATGGTTCTGGTTTACCCTCTTCACCACTACCAGAGTGGAGTATTTTGTTTAGCTTTTATCGGCGTTTTGTGCTAGATACTAGCTGTAGAAAAAATGTGGGGTAGCATTCTCTAAGGAATTAGCAATTGTAACAGAAGCACACGGCTGCACATTTTCTAGTGTCTGGGATGCACGAAATGCAAGTGTCCGATTATTTGTGTTGAAATGACCAATACAGGGACTGGACTAGGTTATCTGAAAAACGGACTGCTTACTCGTTTGGCATTCCCACAAAACTGACCGTGTCTGACGGAGTGAAAAAAATACAGGAAGAACTGCAGATTTGCATTGGATTCATATAGTGGGTGGTTAGCTAGGAGCAGTGTTCTTTTTTTTCTTTTTCCATCCTTCCATTTCTTAGGTTAGACACGGCATACCTAAAATAACTCGAAAGAGTCAAGACTGTTGCCGAAAGGCAAGGAAACACAATTGAAACGATAGTTACTGTGCTATATATAATTTGTCTATAATTGAAATAAAGTCAAGTGAACAGCGAGGGCGAATAGCATTTGCAATTGATTCTTGCTTCCTAACCAGCTTGTCTGATGAATGCTCCGAGAATCTTTTCTGGACTGTCGTTCAGCCCTGTCTCTGCAGGTGCATGAATGTTGTGTGTGCTTGTGGTTACCATCTGCCACTATTTACACAACCTCTATTTGGACAGTTATGTCTGAGGAGGGGGTCATGAAAATGGCAAATGTCATGTGATTTTATGACAAAATATTTCCTAAGTTTCCACTAATAGTTGCATGAAACATCTTAATATGACTTGAAGTGATCAAATTCTAAAAGAAGGAACTTTAACCTTGACAACAGAATGAAATCCAACCGCTGTACTTGCGGTCATGGCTTTGTCCTACAAAATTTCACAATTCCATAAAAAGTATCCCACTTGGGGATTTGAAAAAAAAATGCCAGTTCTAAAACTGCCCCACTATGAATGCCGAAACTATTTATGAGTGTGTGTGTGTGTGTGTTGGCGGGGGTGGGGGTCCGAGAAAAGACAACAGATCCAGTGCAGTTTATAAATCTGCCCGATAAACTGGAAGTTCGGAACCGTTGTATACGGGGATGTAGTTTGCAGAGCTGTGAGCAAAATCCCAGTAACATAAATACAATTCCGATAGAGTTAATAGTGTGGCTGTTATTGGCAAAAGGCATGCGCCAAGCTTCCAAGTCTTTTCGTGATGGTGATATCTAAATGTGCCGTGATCTGAAGGACCCCTCCCAGAAGGACTTAGTCATAGGTTTCAACTTCTTTGCTGAATAACCAGGAACACAAAATAACAGTGGACAAAGGGACAAAACCAGGGGCAGCTTTAAGCACTGAAAATATAAATAGATCAACAGGTTTTGCATCAACATTTATTTTCTGAATAGTAAATACGTTGTGAAACTCTAGCGTCAGCTATTATTGACTAACTGTAATCCCCATTTTATTTATTTATTGTTTTTACCAGGAAGTCAAACATTTTAGGAGAGATGAGGAAAAACTGTTATGCAAAACAGGAACATTCTAAATAAATCAGGAGACCTCTGAGTTAAGGATTAATTTATCTTTTCATCTATGGCTAGTTCAAAATGAACATAATTAACTAATTACCTTTGCAAAATAATGCAGATAGTTTGGCGATATACCTTTTCTGGAGAGCTCTATCAGCATGTCCTATTGCCTGCATTTGACTGCCTATTAAACTGATCTATAACAGAACACATATGGAAACGTCACCTTGTCATGGGAATGTTCCTAAACTTTATTAGACAGCTCATCCTGCACTGTAACAGGACTAGACAGGTATAAGGATTTCTCATTCTACATTGTAACAAGAACATTATTGTATCAAATTCGTCACAGTTCTTTGAACCTCAACCAAACTGTACCATAGCCCTATTACGCATCCTAAGCAATATGCTCACTTACTAGGGATAATGACACATTTCATGTTATCTTGTTGTACAGCTGTACTTTTCAAGCTCTCTGTATTATCTTGGTTTTGTTGAATGTATTTATCTTCACAGTTCCACTGTATTAAATTTAATTCTAATATCTCTGTTGCACCTTGTTTGCACTGAGATACTTGTATTTTTTTCTCCTGAAGATTACATGTACATTGTCATTGTGCCTGGATTATGTTTAAAAAGGGTCTATGGACCAATCCACCCAGTTACCAAAAAAAAAAAAGGATTCCTGATACTATTTTGGTTTTAGTCAAGACTCTACCCCTTTATTGCTTACATAAACTGAGTAAGTTACAAACCTAGTAAAAGTGGTAGTAGTTTTCCAAACCTTTAGACATAGCTTTGGCTATGGTCACATGTTTAAAGAAGACAGAAGGCTGTTTTCATCTCTCCCACCTAGACTTTAACATTGCAGTTTGTTTTCTTCTGTTAAGGATTGGGTATTTCAGAAATCATGATGTGAGGAGAGTGAAAGATATGTTTAACATGTAGCACATGTGCTGTGACGTCTTTAGTTGGAAACAGCAATCCTTTCACTAGCACCAAAGGAACAGTTATGGCATGATGGCAATGTAACAATATACCACAAAACATATTACTAGTGCATTTTGAGAGACAAATTCTTGTCACATGTGCGTATCAGACATCGATTATGTTTCAGAAATAGCTTTATGAATCACACACAGTTTTATTTCATTTCATTGATTCAGTGTGTTCAACTTTTATATTGCACTGCGGAATGAGCAACCATTATTCCACATTTAACTGATAAGTATGAAGTGGCGTAGAGGGGGTATGTGTGGTTAAACTATTAACACACATTCATGGTTGAGGTGTCTTGGCTGAAAAGCACTTACTGACATCACTGCTGACATTAAGGGGAAGAAAAGTTGGAGGCAACAGATATTTTTTTTGCCTGGCAGGGAAAGAATTAATGTTATCTATTCATGCATGGCTGAGCCATTGCAACACTTGTGTTTACAAACTTCTGCTTTTCATTTACAGGTCATGTACACATAAGCAGGTAGCTCTATTTGTTACTTGTCAAGGTTTTGTTACAGATAATGTGAAATATAACAACTTTCAGTTGGTTATGCAAAGAAGTTACTTATTTATGTCTTAAAGTTTGCATTTTAATCATATAAGAATAAGAGATATTCTTGCATGTCAAGTTGCTAATGTAGGAAAATAATTACTTTTTAAAAAAATAGTTGCTTGCTACAAAAACAAAAGAAACATAACATGATTGCCATATTAGATATATGGACTTCTTAATTCTACCTGACTTCTTTGATTATTCAAATGTATAATGTAGTGTGAAGGATAAAATGGGTTTTGTATTTGAATTCATTGCTGGTTATTAGTTGTTTATAAAGTAAACATATAAAATGATTGATTAAATGTAGGGCAGTGATAAGGACATAATGTGTGGGCAGGCTGCAGAAACTGAAGTTTACATAAAGAAAACTGCTAAAACCTGTTCCTTTTATTTTGTGGGAATAAGTATGAAAGAAACACATTTTTCCTGTAAGAGCTATAAAGTAGAACTGGGATTGAATGAAGAACTCATGAGGACCATTAATGATTAGAATAAATTACTGATTTTATTTCGTCTGTTTTTCAGGGGCGTTATTATTATTATTATTATTATTATTACTATTATTATTATTATTATTATTATTAATATTATTATTATTATTATTACTACTACTACTACTATCATTATCATTTTTAAAGCTCCCACTGACATAAGGCTCCTTATGGTCAGGTTCCTCACAGCATTTTGTCATTTGTGTTCCCATGCTTAAGTGATACCCCCAGAGGTATATTTGCTATGTAAGAGTACAAGATGTTATGCTGCCTTGCCAGAGTGGGGTGTGGTCTGTCCATGGTTGGCCACATTGCATTATGCTGCAATTTTTTTTCTGTCTTTATACCTTACCTCCTTCCGCATGCTGAGTGATGCCACCAGTTGGAGTATGCAGTAGTTGTGGGCATTGTGAAGAGACATGCCCACCTCCCCACTGACACACTTTTCTCTTACCCCCCCCCAGTTTTTTGGCATATGTCAGCATACACCAGCACCCTATCCTTGAGTAAGGTGAGCAGGCATATGCCTCATCATTTCTATATTACCCCATCATTGGATTTTCCAGTGCCTAGGCTGTAGTCCCCCTATGACACAGCGCCAACACTTGTTTATCTATTTATTAAGTGATTCTGCAAATTCTGGGGTTATTATTTTCCATAAAGGGTTTGCGTGGAATCTACTCTAGCATGTGACAAAAAAATGTGAAATGTGCTTAAGGAAAAACTCTGTCTCTTATAATTCCAAAGATTTTTTGCCCCAGTGGATGTTTGACCCTAGAATTGATAATGTTATTAAGGGCGTGCGGGGGGGGGGGGGAGTATCCATTCAAATAAAAAGATAAAACTCTGGAAAAGTGCAAATTGTCTTTTTTCAAGCTAGATACATTTAGCACTTTTCTGAAATACTATTTAGAGTTAGGTCAAGTGGTACCTTGCTGATTATATGTTGTCTGAAAGTGTCAGAGATTTATTCTTTGACATTTTTTTCTTGTGTGGGAGGTACTCATGTCTGACATATTTGATTGCTTATGAGTTATTGAAATTTCATAGGTTTTCACTGGAGTTCCTTGTTTCTTTCCATATCCAAAATATATGCCAAAAAGTAAACTAAAAGCCTTCAAATTGTCCAATATGTGCATGCACGTGTGTGTGTGTGTGTTTGCAAGTATGTGTTTGTGTATGTGTACAAATAGACTTATCATTTGATGGAATAACACCACATATAGGGAAGGTTCTCTGCCTTACACCCACTGAGTGCCATTGCTACGTCTATATAAAACACTTATCAGGAAATGAATGAATAAATGAATGACATATATGAATTTGCAATTCTTTAACACCTCAATGCTCTCTAATTACTCATAATTACTGCTATAAATGTATGTGGATAAACCTTCATGTATAATTATTATTAGTCCACTCACTAGGTTAACAAACTCAGTAACAGAATTTTCAGTTTTAATTGATTTTTCTTTTATTAAGAATTCCCAAAATATCTACAGATTGAGACTGCATTAATATAATCCAGAGAAGTGCACTGCCAGGACAGCAGAACACAAGCAGATAACAGTGACTGTGAGATGACAGACATCAACAGTACAGGTAACACTGCAGCTAGAGAAGGAGAGATACCAACAGTACAGGTAACAATGTGACTAGGTGTGGAGAAACAATAACAGTAAAGGTAACAACGTGACTAGGAGTGGAGAGACACCAACAGTACAAGTAACAATGTGACTAGGAGTGAAGAAACAATAGTAAAGGTAACAATGTGACTAGGAGTGGAGAGACACCTGCAGTACAGGTAACAATGTGACTAGGATTGAAGAAACAACAACAGTAAAGGTAACAATGTGACTTGGAGTGGAGAGACACCAACAGTACAAGTAACAATGTGACTAGGAGTGAAGAAACAATAGAAAAGGTAACAATGTGACTAGGAGTGGAGAGACACCTGCAGTACAGGTAACAATGTGACTAGGATTGAAGAAACAACAACAGTAAAGGTAACAATGTGACTTGGAGTGGAGAGACACCAACAGTACAAGTAACAATGTGACTAGGAGTGAAGAAACAACAGCAGTGCAGGTGACTCTGATATGCAGCTGTGCAGCAGTGACATGTGGTCTTTTACTGAGACACTGATTTCAGATAGGGAAACTGATGGACAATGATGGTAGCTAGAACAGATGTTAGAAGAAAAATGGGATGGCATTGGCATATGATTGAGGGCATTGAAAGGGGCTATGGTCACTCACTAGGGTGAAAGTTGGGGGGAGCTAGCCATCTGCAGAGGTAGAAGCAGGCCACATATGTGTTTGGAATACACTGCTGGATAATATGAACACATTTTGTAGTGATACAAATAGGTAACATTGACAGGAGCTATGTTGACATTGGCAGGAATGATGAGTTTTGGTATATGTTGTGATTGATGATGACAGGCACTGGGGACACAGTGATATGGGTGAATACTGACATAGACAAATACTCCAATAGGTAGTAGGCACAGGACATGGGAAGATGCTGACTGGAAATGGAAAGAAACTGATGGGCAGTGTTGACAAAAGTTGATGGGGAGTGATGGTCTAGAATTAGGATGTAAGAATGGCTGGGCTGGTACAAGCAGTGACACACTTGCCAACTGCAGGCTGTGGTAGGATGGGTAACTGTGACTGGGGCTGTGCTATAGTAGCTGAAGGGGAATGCTACAAGGATAGAAATAGAATTGGATGACAATTATATCAGAAAAAAGGGATATTGGGTATTTGATGGAGATATTCAGAGTTTGAAATGAGTATTAACCAATATTATGTATTATTTATCATAGTCTTTATAGTTACTCCTTTGAAAGATAGAACCAAAAAAGGAAGGAAAACTTTTGTGGGTAGAGATAGAGAGGGAGAGAGAGAGAGAGAGAGAGAAGAAGAGAGAGGTAAATGCTCCTGTCACTGACAGTTATCAAAAATCCAATAGGTCTTATTAGAGCCGCAAAGAAAATGATCAACTAGAGAAACCTCAAAAATTAAGTTAAAGCATTCAAAGCAGGAAGAGCCAATGTGAGGAATTGACAACAAACATAGTTGGTAGTCACATAAGCAGAACATCATAAGAGGAGATGATAAGGACAATAGAAGAGGGAGGAGCAAAGAAGGTACCCACTAAGGTTGGAGGAAGGGCGCAGTGCATGTTGAGAGAAAAAAGAGGATTAGAGGTGAGTAAGGCATTCAAGATGAAGTGAGTGGAAGGGATCAGTGTGTGGCAGGAGGTGAGGGAGGAAGTGAGGTGAATAAAGTGCTTATGATGTAAAACAAGACTAAGGGAGGAGTGCATAATGGGAGATGAGGGAGGATGAGTGGTGAGTAAGATGATCATTTTGTGAAGCAAGAAGAAGGCTGCAGTGCATGCTGGATGACAGGATAGAGGAAATAAGAGGTGAGTAAAGTTTTCAGGATGTGAAGCAGTACAGAGGTAGCAATGGAGGCTGGGTGATCTAGCTTAGCCCTCCTGGAGAAAGGGCGTACAGCTTAAGGATAGGTATCGGAAAGGTGTTGATGGCTGTGAGACTAAATTGCCTTGAAACACCCATGAATTGTATGGAAATGGAAGATGAGTAAGCTGTTCAGGGTTTGAGGAAGGAGAAAATGAACAGTGCAGACTGGGAGATCAGGTGGGATGAGAAATGTGTATAGTGTTTATGAGCATAAGGTAGGTGAGTTATATGGAGCTGGACAGGTATTGACAACGTGAAAAAGTGGCAATTTCAGAAGTTGTCATGCAGGAGAAGGTGACTGAAAGAGGACAATGAGAAGTTGGACAGAAAAGGAAAGGTGGTGTACTTAGGTGGGAGACAGGAGAAGTAGTAAAAGTTAACAGATGTCCAGAAGGAAGAATATCACGGATGACCAGCAGGTAGGCAAGCATGGCAAGAAGTAGAGTGATGAAGCCTGGAAGGGATACAGGAGATGCATGTTGTGAGGAACTCATTTGCTGAAAATATACAATTTTGTAAGGTAATATGAGATGAATGCGAATCTTGGTAAAAGTACACATAGATCCAAGTCTGGCACTTAATAGGATAGGACTAATAGTTAGAGGCAGGTCACAAAAGGTGCTGGGACACCCATGTATAGTGGTCCATATTCAAATAATTGACCTGTTGGTGTATACATTACTGGAGATAGTACAAAAGAATAAGGACATAGTATTAGTCCAGTAGCATACTAAGAAGTGTTACATCTACTAAGGACCATTGGTGTGTGGAAAGATAACATCAACCAGTTATGTTGTGCTAAAGATCAATAAATTATGACTTTGGTGGAAATGAGAGAGCCAGGGGGAATGAGCACTTCATTAGGGAATTTTTGGCTTCAGTCCCCAGGGAACAGTATTGTAAAGGAAGGGGCAAGAAACTTGCATTAAAATGATTGCAATGTTAAACTGAGCTGCAAATGGGAGGATAGAAAGAATACAGGTCAGTGCAAATATAGTATGGTATTAAAATGGACAGATTGATGGGAGAAAGGAGTAAATGGTCAAAATAATAGTAGAAAATCAATAGGTATAGGAAGAAATGAGAATTCTCATAATATACATCTTTTAGAGAAAAATATCAGTTGTATGAACAGTAAGGGTTATTTTGTCTTTGCAGCTGCTTTCTTTTAAAGGTAAAAAGAATAGGAACAGCTATTCTTTGGTGGAGGTCTGCAGTTATGCCAAAATTCACCACATGTATTCATATGAAAAATGAATTTTGTCAATAGTTGCATTAGAACTGTATAGGAACATTTATACTATTGTGAATGTATAGTGTTCCTAGAGTTGGGGCCAAAATATGTATTTATTTATTTATTGAATTATTTATTTATTTATTTGTCTTTGTTAACTGAGAAAAGTCCCACTGGTCAAAACCCATTTTCAGTGGCGGCCCAAGGAGAAAAGCTCCACATTTAAGTTACGCATGATGTACATTTATAATTGCAGGGTAAAACATCTATACATGTGTTTATTTACATGAATTTTACATATCTTTAAACATTTCTTACATGAACATAATATTTTAGCACAAAAAAGAGAAATTAACATAAATTGGCTAAGTATAGAATAGAGAAATAAAAGACAGTAACAATGTGTTTATAGCATGATGACTGCAGGGAAAAGATCATACTGGGGGTGTTTTTTAGTTTAGTAATAATTTACAGACAGACAAGTAGAACCCAGCTTAAAAAAGATAAGAGAGATATGAAAGGAGAAGTTATGGAAATGACCATGAAGATAAATGGACAGAGGAAGAATTGTAATTAGTGGTAGGGTGTAACAGAAGGAGGAAAAGTAAAAAAATAGGAAATAAGTGCAGTGTGAGGAGGATAAATAAGCTACAAAAAGATTGGGAAGCAGATTGGCTGTAATAGTTGGAGAAAAGTTATCTGAGTAAAGCTAGCCAGGTGAGCAAGAAGACAATAGCTATCTTTGGCATAAATGCTATTAAAGCAAAGCTTTGAAACTATAAATGTTTTCTATCTGTTTTAACTGTGTGGGGATTTTATTTCAGAGTTTTAACACATAATGAGAGTATAGGAGTCTCCAGCAGTGTTGAATGTCTTACTGATACAAGTTTATTGCTAGAGCAAAGGTCTCTAGTGGCTGAATAGTACAGTAAAATATTGTGTAATGCTGGGCATTTGTCTGGAGACTACAATAGGTTGTGGGCAATGATTAGTTGTGAGTAGGTCAAGTGATTTGGGAGTTCAAGCCAGTTTAATTGTTTTAATGCAAGGCAGTGGTGTGTTATAAGGTTGGTTGGTTGTAAATTTAGCTATTTTGTAGTAGCAGGAGACTAGTTAGTTATATCCACAGTGTTTATATTTGTAAGAATAGGGGACACATAGAGAAGGAAGGTGTTATGTTGCTACTAAGGTAATCCTTTGTTGATCTAGAAAGTAGTATTTAGCCCTATAGAGGTTATTGAGTTTTTGTTGAGTTTTCTTGATGGAATAAAGTATGTGGTGATAAAATCTGAGGTTGACATCTACTATGACTCAGAGTAGTTTAGTTTGGCATATGTTTTCTATTTTTTCTGTTATTACTTGAGGTGATCTGAAGTGTGTGTTTCTGGTAAGGTGTTATTTTGGAGTATGTAGCATAAGTTTTTTTTGGCATTATAGAGAGCATTTTGATCTACTAGTAGATAAAATGAAGGAAAGTTAATACTAGTGTGAGATTTTAATTGTATATTACATAAAAATGACATAAGTGCATTAAAGGTGCCAAGAATTTCATCTTTAGCTAGAGTACTTAGAAAAGGGTAGGACATTTAAATCTTGGAGACAGGCCTTTTGCTGAGCCAAAGTCTCCTATTTTGGAACTCAGTCAATAATAGTTAGAGTTTACATACTATCTGAGTTACAATCAAATTAAGATAAAGTAATGGTTATATCTTAACATTTGATGGAGCATAGTGCTTTTTTTTTGCTAGACTAATTAAATCTAGACATTTTTCATTATGTATTAGAATCCCAGCATATCTAACTGCTCAACCCAACTTAAAAGGATGGTTAATTAAAGAGATTAAGCAGTATTTGGATGTATGTGATAATGACACTGTCAATAAAACCATATTATGGGACTAGTTGAAAGTCTGTCTTTTAGAAAAAAATAAGAGTTCGTATAAAACAAGGATTAAAAATGGATAAGGGAATTAAAAACATGTGTATTGAAAAATTAAACTAACATAAAGGTATTGATGATAGTCTTGAAATTATTCGAGATTTAACAATTAAATATAAAAATATGTTAACAGGCAAAACTGAACATTCTTATGAAATAAATTACATTTCTACACCACTACTCCTAAAGCATTGCACAATCTAGCTAATAGATCAAACTATTTAACATATATAATTAGATAAAAATATAACAAAGTCCAAATCAAATGAAAAAAAAATTTCAGACATAAAATAAATATTGCAAATTGCAATAGTTATTATGAAAAGCTAAGTACTAAGAGATCTGAACAAGGAGGAGAAAATAATATTGATACAATTCTTAATAAAAACAGAAGAGAAAATAATCCTTATCAGATCTTCAGATTAATAAAATATATTATCTTAGAACTACTGTTTAGTACCTCCAATTTTAAAACAAGGGAAAGATTTAGAAAATCAGACAATTCTAAATTAAAATATATATCACTTGATTTGGAAAAAGCATTCCATACTGTCAACTCATTCTTTCTGTTTAATTTTTTAGAATTTTATTAAGCTTCTGGAGAGCATATATAAGGACTCTAAGGCATATGTTAAAATTGGATCTTTTTTGAAAGTATTCAAAAATAAATGGAGGAACTAAGTAAGACTGCATTCATTCCTCTTTGATTTTTGCACTAGCCATAGAACCATTTGCGGTCTTTATTGGATACATTGCTAAGATAAGACATTGCTGAGATATTTAAATTTAATGGAACATCTCATAAAAATACAGCTATTTGTAGATGACAACTTATTGCATATTACAAGCATAAAACTTTTAATGATAGTCTAATCTTCATTAGATTATTGAAAAAGTTTTCAAAAATGAGATTTGCATTAGACAAAACAGAAGCATTATATATAAATCATACATTAGATAAAAATACTTATAAATGAATATAATTTTTTAATATAATTTTGGATTAGAGAAAACTAGAATTAAATACTTACAAGTCAGATAATCTTGAATCAATGCCAACAGAAAATTGCAGTAAAGTGGTGAAAGAATTTAATATGTATATCAATTTCTCACAGTTTAATTTATCCAAGTATTTTGGGTTTGTAACACCATGATGGGATGGGACCCCATTCTTAAGTCAAAGTATGATTAATGTTTGTGAAATTAGTATTGCTTCAATCTTTGAAGTTAGCCAAAAGTGCTCTTTGCAGTACCTACAACATGCCTAGAACTGACTTCTTCTGCAATTCATATGGAGTTACATGTATCGGTAGCATATCTAAATAAAACTGTGAATTATTTTTTATGAGACCCATTGCTCCTACTAATATTGGAATTGTCTGGGTATGCTATTTCCACATTGTCATTGTTGCTGTCTGCACATTGTGGTATTTAAGACTTTGCATCCTTCTATACATAAAACACTGTAATCAGTGGGTGTAGCAATTTCAGTGATCAATGTTACTTTTGTCTTCTCTTCATGGACTTTTGCATCTGGTTTTCTCAAATCTACTTTTTGAACTATTGGTAATGAGTAATCTCATGTGGTATAAACTTTAACATTCACTATAATGCTTTGTGGCTAATATTTCCAATGCTTCTCAGCTAATTCAATATTGTAATGTTTACACAATTCCAAGTGCAACAATCTTGACACATTATTACACCTTTCAGTATACAGACCCTCTCCCTTTAGTGTATCAGACACAGCAACAAGATGTGCAACTGTTTCCCATTCTGTTTTGCATAATTTGCATTTGTCTGTTTCTCCCACATGCTCAATAGACTTTGTAAACCAAATTGTATGTAGTCCCCTATCCTGGTCCACCAATAGTAACCTTTCATCTTTTGGTTTAAATTCATCAGTCATTAACCATTCCTGTATCAGATCCTGATTGACATTAGGTTGTTTAAGGAGTTTCTGTACTTGCAACTATATTTATAGGTTCATAGGTTGGTACTCGGCTATTGGCCCTAGGGCCTATACAAGCATAGCCATAACAATTCCCTGGCTATTTCTTCCCAGAATATTTATTTCCCTGGTGCCCTGTCTAGCAGGGTGACTGATGTGATCCCTGGGAGGAATTTCCTATCTGCCATCCAATCATCAAGGTTCCTTTTGAAGAGGGCCAAAGAGGTGCTCTCCTTGACATGTATGGGCAGTCTATTCCAGAGTCTGGGGAGTCTCTGGGTCAAGAACCTACCCCTCCAACATATTTTGTTCATTGTGATGACAAGGTTTAGATCCCTGGAGTGTGTGGCTCTAAGGCATTGTGATTTCTTTAAGTATAGCATGTCCAACAGATCTGGGTTTGACATAGCATTGTATGTTAAGCAGAGATCGTCTCTGAGTAGACAATATGCAACACAGTATGGCCAGAGTTTTTTTAGACGGTCAGCATAGGGCATCTGCTTTAGGCCTGTGATTCTTTTATTGAGGTATTTCTGTGGCCTTTGCAGTTGTTGCAGATGTCTTGAGCGGTACATACCAAATGGAGCATTGGGTCTAATGAGGGATGAGTACAGTGGGACAATGACCTCCTTTTTTCTGGATGAAAAGCCCTTAGTGATGAGGTGTACCACATAGAAGGATTTCCTGACAGTTGTGGCGATGTGGTTATCGAAGGTGAGACCACTGTCCACCTGTGTCCCTAAGTCTCTTATTATCACATTTTCGGTGTTTAGTGTACTGCCACCTATGTGGTAATTCATGGGTGCATGTTTTTTTCCCAACGGGGATAACTATACATCTCTTGGCATTGAGCTTGAGCCCATGGCTCTGGCACCAAGCATCTGTTTCTGTAAGGCCCTTTTGTAGAATATCCCCATCATTTGGAGATTCAATAATGGCTCCTGGTTTGCAGTCATCTGCGAACTTTGTTAGCCAGAGTGCCTTAGTGTTGGTCTGTACTTCAGAGAAGTAGATGCTAGACAAGAGCGGTCCCAGGACTGAACCCTGAGGTACTCCACTTGTCACCTGTCTGGAGATGGATTTGGAGTCAGCTACTTTTACAGTCTGGGTTCTGTCAGTAAGCCAGTTGGCAACCCATCGAGTGATGTAGGGATTTATGCCCAGCTTTGTAAGTTTATCTATGATTCCAGAGTGGGGGATGGTGTTGAAGACCTTCGCAAGGTCCAGATAGGCTGTGTGGACTGCCTTACCCTTGTTCACAGCTCTGGAGACTGATTAGAAGAAGTCAGTCAGGTTCAGGAGAAAAGATCGGCCCTTCACGAACCCAAACTGGGTGGGGTCCAGTGTTTAAAGGTTGCCAATGTTTTTGTTTACAAGTTCCATGATATATGTTCCATGGCCTTGCAGATCAGGCTCATTAGACTGATGGGGCTGTAGTTGAATTTTTATAAGTTAATCTCAGAACTGCATATTAGGCTTCCTAGCAAATATTGGGATTTCATTAAATCTTATAATATGAAAGGCATGGGTAATGATATTAGTAAGGTTAACATCTTCAAGTACATTTTGGAAAGTTTTTACTGTCTACACAGAAGGGTGTTTGTTACACCTTATAAAATTGCTAAAATATTCAAAACTACTAAAAATTCTTGCTGGAAATGTAAGAAACTTGTAAAATCTGACTGGTGCTATATATTTTTAAAATGTTAGAAAATGGACAAATATTGGAGCAACTTTCACTTCTTTTTAAAAGCAGTTTGGTCTGATAGATATAAAAATGAGAGTGCTTTAATATTAACTAAAGCACTGGTACCTATTTATATAACATTTCTCAATATCCTTTTATTTGAAGTCTATTATTGGTAGATAGGAAAGTAGATACTTTAAATTGAAAAAGAGATGAACCACCTAACTTCAATGAGTTTCTTAGATTAATTACCACTCTATGCCAAAAGAAAATTTATAATATGTTATTACGGAGATCTATTGGTAGAAAACTAGCTTATTATATTGGATAAAGTTGAAGTGAAAAACGAAGCACTTGAAGCCACCAGTACCATGAACTTAGACTTTATTAAACATAAACTAATACAAATAAACGGATAACTTATTCACTGCGTTTTTCATCAGCTGTAACTTCTTCAGCAAAAAAACATGATGAATAAGTTAAGCATTTATTTGTATTAGTTTCTGTTTAATAAAGTCGAAGTTCATGGTATTGGTGGCTCCAGGTGCTTCATTTTTCTTTTGCTGTGGGGTTACATTTGAGGAGCATTTTCTCATATTTATTTTGGTTGATAAAGTTGTAGTGATTATAACCAGAGAGAACTGTCAGCAATACTTACACAAATGTTTTAAAAAATAAATTTAAGTGTGATGTTTATCTACATGTATATATATGACTCTAATTTGGAAGACTAAAATAGCACAGCACCAACTTTCAGAATCCTGAGACAAGAAGAAGAAACACATCAGAAACCTGATATCCCACAACACTGACTGCGAACTCCAGGTAAGTAACCACTTGTCCAAAAAATAAAAAAATAAACCCAAAACAAATTAAACCCATCAACCTGGGGGGCTTTGCCTCCACACCTACCACACCCACCTAACTGAATATTACCAACTCCAAGGTCACACTTCTGCGGAGGTAAACAGCAAAGTTCAACTTGCTGGCCAAGTGATTACTTACTGGAGTTTGCAGTCAGTGTTCCAAGACATCAGTTTTCTGATATTGTCGGCCTTCTTGTCTCAGGATTGTGAAAGTCGGTGTTGTGGTATTTTGGCCTTCCAAAGTAGACCCATATATATATATATATATATATATATATATATATATATATATATATATATACATACACACACACACACACACACACACACACACACACACACACACACACACGTGTGTGTGTGTGTGTGTGTGTGTGTGCACGCACGCGCGCATGCATGTGTGTGTTTATATGTATTTGTATGTCTATGTCTATGTACACACACACACACACACACACACATATATATATATATATATATATATATATATATATATATATTTACATATGTGTCAAAACTACAAGTAAAACCTAGCCAAGCTACAGTTTTCACTGTGTGATGCCTTACATCTCCTGTAGTAGAGGCCCATGGAATATATGCAAATGACCCTTAAGGACATTGAATGCTTCAGCTAGATGGCTTCTTAATGTCCATGACTTTTTATGTCTTTCTGGATACATTCAAGCCAATAAAGCCAAACCCCAGTAGCTGTAGCCATGCATGTTTTGGCCTTTTTATGATCTCATCACCACAATATAACTGGACTGTTTGTCTATACTTCAGAAACACAGGGTCTTTACACCCAGCTGATTTCCATTGCCATTAAGGTGTCTGCAAAATATCCCAACAAACATCCAAAGCTAAAAAGTAAAATGTCACACTGAGTAACCAATTAGTAAAAACTACAAGAAAAAAGATAGGCAAGCTATTGTTATCACTGTGTGATACCTTCCATGGCATATATATAAATGACCATTAAGCACATCAAGTGTTTTAGCTATATGGCTTCTGAATGTCCATGACTTTTTAACTATTTCTTTACTGTCGATACATTCAAGCCAATAGTGCCAAACCCCATTAGCTGTGGACATGCATATTTCAGCCTTCTTATGACCTCACCAGCACAGCATAAATGGACTGTTTGGCTATACTTCAGTTGCATGTATTTTTGTGTGGGTATGGGTGTACATGTATGTATTTATACACAAACAACTAAGAACATATTCTTTCCAGCCTTTTTACTTTTGTTTTTGGTGGCTATTGTGGTTGGAATCCCCATTTTTAAAATCTTCAAGAAAGAATAAGCCTGCCTGATGGACATCCCCCATTAACAGGCTATGCAATAAGAGAAATAAATTGCTATCTAAGAGTAGGGATGAATTAACTCAACTTAAACAAGCAAATAAGGCTCCTTGAGAAGTCATCCAAACCTAACTACAAATCCAAATTAGCTTCCACAACTAAAGACAACCATAAGACATTCTTTGATTACATCAATACCTCAAAGAAAGTCCCATTTAATGGTACCACATGTACAGAACCTGTGGATATAGCAAATCTGCTGGCTGACAGGTTCAATGAAAACTTCACCCGCCCCGTCTCCGCCAGACATACCCCAGTGCATCATCACCACATGTCCACCACCTAGTATCTCTAAAGGCCAGGTTTACAACAGCCTCTATGGAACCAGATAACATCCCAGGCTGTGTTCTACATGGGTTAAAACAGGAATCAGCAACACCTCTGGGTACAATTTACAATCACAGACTAAGCACTGGCTTCATCTCAGAAAAATGAAAAACAGCTACCATCATCCCTTTTCACAAAAGATGTTTATCCACTGACCCCAGGAACAATAGACCCATTAGTTTGTACAGTCTTATAAGTAAGGTCATGGAGCAAATCATCATGGGGCTTATCAACAAAGATACAGGAAATCTTCAAATGCTTGATCTCCCCAGTTTGGCTTTGTCAAGGGGAGAGCATGCCTGTTAAACTTGGTGGACTTCTTTGAGACAGTCACCAAAGCCCTAGACAAGGCTAAATCTGAGCATATTGCCTACCTAAATTTAGCCATGGCCTTTAACACAATCCCTCACTCAAGCATCATTGATAATCTCACCCAGTTGAGTATCAACCTACATATTGTCAGGTGGTTTGCAAACTGGCTCACTGACAGAACTCATACAGTCAAAATAGGGGATTCCATCTCCTCCAACAGACCTGTTGACAGTGATGTTCCACAGGGATCGGTTCTGGGACCCCTACTGTTTGCAATCTACTTCTCCAAAGTCCATCAAAAACTAAAGGTCTGTGGCTGACAAAGTTTGCTGATGACTGCAAATTGGGATCAGTCATTGTGTCCCCTAATGATGTCAACATCCTGTAAGAGGGACTTATGCAGAATAATGATTGGTGCAAAAGTCATGGTCTTAAACTAAATGCAAAAAAAATGAATTATCATCACCTTTGGCAAGGACAATGTTCCTGCAAACTGCCACATCAATAGTAATACCCTAAGCACCCATTCAGTGGTGAGAGAGCTGGGCACACAGGTTGACAGCAACCTTACTTTGATCACCATGTCTCCACAGTAGTAAGAAGGGCATTTTATACTGATCTTACTTCAGTCCTATCAGAGTCAATACAATTGTACAGATTTTCATATAAAACATTGGGGTATAGCCCAACATAGGTATCCAATCCATCTATGGGGGGAGGGGCTACAAAGCTATTTATGTTGTCTCGTATGAGGTTGTAATTGGCCTTGGAGAAGTTTTTTAGTCTAGTTGCTGCTGGGGGTGGAGGGGTCTGGTGTTATAGTTACTTCTAATGAGACTGATTTCTGGTCATATCTCACCATGGAGGGCAGTACACTGGGGGTGGTGCAATGGTCCCTCCATGTTGGTGAGCACCAGATCCAGGATATTTGAACCCCTTGTGGGGGTATTAACCAGCTGATCAAGGGTATTGGAGTTAACAAACTCCAGAAACCTTTCGGCAAGTGAGTTAGAATGCATATAATTTACCCAGTCAATGGATGAGTATTTAAAGTCACCCAAAACCAGGGTGTTTGGTTTTATCTTGATTGACTGAAGTAAATCCAAGTAGGCTGAGTAGATGTCCTGTTTCATGAAGTGGGTCCTATAGCTGGCAATGACTTGAAGAGGGTTCTTACCCACAGTCAATTGCACCTGAAGTAATTCCAGGAAATCATACTATGTAACCAATCTAGAGGTGTAGTTATCTTTAATGAATACTGATACACCACCTCCTTTAGTTCTTGCACCATCAGTTTGTGATCAGAAGGTGTTGCAGGAAATGTAAGCTAGTATGGTTGAGATGCTGTCCGTAGCCTTAAACCAGGTTTCTGTGACTGCACAAATGTCAGCATCTTCCAAGGTAAAGACTGTTTCCAATGAGTGCAGTTTCAGATTTAGACTCCTAGCATTTAGCAGCATGACCATGGGGTTGTTTTTAGAGGGAATTTTTACATTGGGAATTTTGTTCTTGTGACATTACCAAAAAAAGGCACTATGGGGGTGGCAAGAGCCTTAACCAGTAGCCAAAATCCCAGGGGTGACAAATGATAACCATCTCTGGCAAAGCATCGAGGTCTGTCGAACATATCATCCCAAGCTGATAAATACTGGATCCTCTTAGAATGACACGGGGAAACTTAGCCAATTGTTGAAGTCAATCATTTTTGTTTGTATTGTGGCATCATCCAAGGCAACAGTAATTGACACTTCTCAGGCACCATCATTATCTGGAAGCAGTTATCCTTTTTCTTTACAATGGCAGTACATTGTTGTGATGTTTAGGGAGTGTCACACATCAACTCTTAGAAAGGTAAGACAAAACAATTACTCATTAATAATCATTAAGCAATCCAAGTGAATCTTTAAGGGCATGTTTGTTTTCAGCTACATGGTCCAGCATACAAAATTCCTTAACCAATAAGCAGCTTCTTGTTTGGTGACATTTCTACCTGACCCAGAAAGTTAGCTGTCAGTCATACTCCCAGTCAATGGACCCACCGCACAGTTTAACTTGAAGTGGGCAAACTTCTTTCTGCTGTAGCAGAATAGGCCATTTCACAAAACAAACAACAGCTACAACAAAACATGTAATCATCATGAAAATATCATTAAGTTATATTTGCATATTTGTAAAGTCTTACATTCACACAGAAAAAAACAGAAAAAAACACTCACTAACACTTTAGTTACTGAAAGAAAATAAAAATACAAGGACGCTATGAAAAGAAGAAAACTGCAGCATTCATTATCTGACATCAGCCAAAACCTAGCACTTGGATCATTGTTACTTTCTCCTGGCTTCCATTCTTACCATGACCTTTTCCCAGAGCACCATATACCTTTTAAACAGTGAGAAAGACATGACTAAATCACTTTTGTATGTTGTTGGTACTTATGGCTCAGCAAGAATACTTCCAGCTGCAGATGCTGTTGTCCGTTTAGCTGTCATAGCATCTGATTACTGTCCTGGAGCTTAGCCAGTCTCAGGCACAAAGAATGGACAGCAAATGATGTTGACAAATCCAGAAAAAAAATCACAGTTGCTAATGCAAGATCCCCTTTGCCTTGCAGGCAGCTGGTATGAACAGCACTCTTTCTTATAGCTCCACAACCAACATTCTTATTAAATCAATACTATAGTCTCTGTATAATCATTTTTTTGCAATGCTTTAAGAAGCAAGAAAGCATTCTTTTCCTTAAAGTGAAGATCTCAAAATGAATAATAATGTGGGAGGAAATCGAATGCACACATGAAAAAACATGCAAACTCCACAAATACATTGGTTGGAGGTCAGATGTGCACCACAGACCTGTGAAGCAGACATCTTTCCACTGAGCCGTGTGTTGCAGAGGTCACAAGTAATAAACAAATCTTAAGTGCATAAACATGAGAATGATCAGTGAACTAGAACTGTATGCATTTTTGATTAATGCATATTTTTTTTATTTCTGTAAATGAGTCAAACTCCCCTCCACAAAGAAATAGTATTATAAAATATGATGTGAAAGGTATGTATGCTTCCATTAAATATTACATGGAATCAGCAGCTTAGCCACAAACAGTAACTAGTACTAAAGCCACAGTTCAATTTGCAGAATATGTTTACTTTTTTAAAACATGAAGTCATAACTCAAGCAGGCATGTGTTGCGAGCTTAATGCTGAACACACTTGTTTTTTCATGAAGAAATAATAATAAAAGGGAAACGTGAGGAACTGATGGGCAAGGAAGATAAAAAAAAACAATAAACAAAATCAGCTAATCTGTTGGAAGAATGCTCTTAACAAGAAATGATTATAAAGACAAATTCTGAAGCACAGAAAAAATAATCATATACTTTCATTCACTACACTGTGAACAACATTCACAGACTCCCCAGAAAGAACACAAACTGGTTCCACATTAAGAATAATAACAGTATGGAAAACTGTTTATCAATGCAACCAAAAAGGTAAAAGTAACATTTTCTTGAAAGCCATTCATTTTGGGGGTTCTGTCCTTTTTGTTGTTCTCTTCACAAGAAAACATTTTATTTTGCATAAAACACATATGATAATACTTAAAAAAATACATATTAAAACACAGATGGCTTCGAAGTTCAGGTAATGCCACTTAATTCACTTTAAAGCTGATGCCAGCAAACATAATAACTTTCAAAAGGTGAACTAGAATTATACTGCATGTACTGATTGATGTCCAGAAAAATAAACAGACATAAAGACACATACTCACACACACACACACACACACACACACACACACACACACACACACACACACACACACACACACACACACACAACAAGTTATGCTACAGATTACTACAGCAGTATTGACTGTCATTTGTACTTTGTATAAGATGAAGCCTTCCTCTGCTACCACAGTACTTTATTTCACTGTACAATGAGTTATGTTTTATCATAGATATTTTCCTTTGTAAATGTTGCCATCTATACCTAATCTGTGCCTAGGCTGCAAAATATTGCAAAAACTATTGTCAAATATGACCCTACATGACTTAAACTTGCACACCACTGTTGTGTTTAAGGGCAGGTTCATATGAATGTCATTAATTCTCTGACCATTTTACACAGTGATCTCCTCTGGAGCTTTCCCCAATCTGCTGCAAAGATGTTCAATAGTATTACCCAGCCTATCAAAGTGAAAGAAATAAAACTTGCACTTGTGCTGCTAAAGACGTACATAAAGAACATACTGCTACTTCAGGTAAAATGTCTGAAAGTGCTAGCTGAACGTACGATGCTGCAGTCTTAGTGCAATCATACAGGAGACTGTGCATCCCTGTATTATTTTCCAATCTTACTCACAGAATATTCTTACAGTACATTAGAGACATTGTTCTGGACAACAAATCCCCCTTCACAAAGTGCAAATGATCACTGTGGAGAATTTCCTTAGCTTCCCTTTAATTGTTTCATTAAATAAACCTGCTCTGGATAATGTTGTAAAATAATATTTCTCCTGATGAAAGAACATGTTGTGTTGTGTTAAAAAATTCCAACTTAAGGAGTCATTTTTCATTTATACCATATTTACTACTGGAGTTTAAAAGTTATATACAAAGTACTTAACATCCATATATATGAAGTTATCTATCTATAGGTTCACAGGTATAAAGTAGGCTAAAGATCACTGGTGCCTTTATAAGCCTAGCCATGTGTCCTAAATATATTGTACAAATTTTTGATTCTTAGAGGCTATTTTAAGGTGTATATGTAAGTTAGGATATGATTTGCAGGGTCTATATTAATTCAGGAAAATACATATTTGTCGAACACATATTCAACGAATGCTAAACAGTGAAATTTATTACACAAAAACACAGAATTTTTCCCAGGGTTAGGAAGCACTCACCCTCTAGCACCCCAGAGCACACACCACACTAAAACCCACCCAAGTGGAGGGCTGTGCCCCCCCCCACCCCCATAACCATATATACCAAATCCGAGATCGCTACGGTGGAGAAAAGGACAAAGTTGTGGTGATGGCCCAGTGGTTCCTAACCATGGGAAAAATTCCGTGCTTTGCTGTAATGGATTTCACTGTTTAGCCTTCAATGAACTAATATTGACCCAATTTGCATACTGACTCTGCCATAAGAAACATAGGTGCTGGGGTGAATTTCCACTTTCCCTTCCACTGGTACAGGTTATGCTTGAATAGGATAGGGTTAGGAAAGAGCTCTCCTTCTCAAGGATGGGAAGCCTGTTCCAGTGGAAGAGAATTCTCGGAGACACATATCTGTCCCTCCAACATGCCCTATTTATGTCACAAGCAAGGTTCAAGTCCCTTGATCAAGTAATTTTAATGCTATTGCTTTTGTGTATGTGCAAAAGGTCCATCAGAGCGGGATCTATGAATGTCTTATATGCAGGGCAAAGATCACTTCTTAAAAGTCTGTAGGAAACTGAGTATAGAGATATGGCTTTGAGGCAATCTGCATAGGACATGTTGTTTATACCCTGTATTCTTATCATGAGGAACCTCTGTGCACATTCTAGTTGCTTCATGTGCCTGGTTAGGTAAATATCAAAGGGGGCATTGTACTTAATGAGGGGTTTGATGAGAGACCAATACAGGCAAACAATGACATCCTTGGGCCTAGATGCCATGCCCTTGCTTAAAAGCTGATCAGCATCAAATGATTTCCTTACTACCACAGACAAGTTAGTCGAGATCCAGGTTGCTATCCACATACATTCCCAAATCCCTGACTACTGGGCCCACTCTTAGGGGCGTGTTATCAATGAGGTAGCTTCCTAGGATGGCCAACTTCCCAAAGGGAAGCTTTAAACTGTGGCTTTGCCACCAGCCACTGATATCAGTGTTAGTCCTTCCAGTAGGATGTTAGTGTCCTGGGGATTCTATGACTGCTCCTAGTTTGCAGTCATTTGCAAACTTGGTCAGCTAGAGGCCTTTGACATTGTCTTTGACTTCTGAGAAGTAATTGTCAAAAAGGAGCAGGCTCTGTACCATTTCTTGAAGGACACCACCAGTGACCGGCCTCTTTGTGGAGGTAGAGTCCCTTTTCCTATCTTCCTGGTTCCTATCCAGCACACAGCATAGGACTAATGCTGAGTTCCATCAGTTTGCTTACAATGTCTGAAAGGGGTATTGAATTGAATGCCTTAGCCAGATCAAGGTAGGCAATATGCACCATTTTGCCCTCGTACATTGCCTTGGTGTCCTTTTCAAAGAAGTCTACAAGGTTGAGTAGGCATGATCTGTTTTTGGTGAAGCCTTTCAGGGTTTGATCTAGTGTCCAGTTCCAGTTATTAATCATATCCATGATAATTCTTTTCATGGCTTTGTATATCAGACTAGTCAGACTTATGGGTCTGTGGCTCCCAGGGTCCATTGATGGATCTCCATTGTGCAGAGGGATGACTATTGCAGTCCTCCATTCACATGGGACAGATTCTCTCTGAGGAATTCAGTTAAATAGTGACTCCAGAGTTTCTGATAGGTCATACCTCAGGCTATATAAGAGGCATCTTGGTATACTATTGGGGCCCATCAGTGCTGTATTCTAAACCTTACAGGAACATTTAGGACATGCTCCCTAGTGATAGTTGGGGGGAAGCCCTGGAGGAGAGGGGTAAAGTTGGAGCTGAATTTTTTAGTCAGCAGATTTGCTATGTCTTCTGGCTCTGTGGAATGGCTACATTAGCAGTCAGTTCTATTGTGTGCTGCATTTGAGGCTTTGGGCATAACTGAAGAAAGCCTTGTCCTTAGCCTGGGAAGCTATCTTTACTTCACAATTGGCTTTGGTAGATTTAATATGCTTTCTTAGTTATTTGTTTATTCTGATGAAAGAGTTTTTATCCTCCTGGGTGTTGCACTTCTAATTTTAGATATGATTTTTTTTCCTTTTGCTGTGCAATCTGTTTATGTTGAACTCCACCAGGGTGTTTTTTTTTAGTTTGATCTAGACTTGTTTCTGGTAGGAACAGCTTCCTCTGTGCATCTATTAACATCACAGTAGAGGGTTTCTGTGTACAATTCTACATGCACATCTGTGTTCTCCAGGTTTGGAAGGGCTTGGAATTTTGTCATGGCTCTTTCCTATCATACTTGATATATAATTCTCTGGCAAAAAATCTAGCATCAATGAACTACAGCAAACCACTTTTGCTGATTTTTGCAAATTGGCATCAATTATCAAATCCCATTCTGACGCTCAAATTTTTTCAACAATACTAGACCAAACACTTTCTTGATGTTTTAGTTATGGGCTGACCTTAATATCAGTGGCGGCTGGTGAGTTCAAATCGAAGGGGGGCTGCAGGAGACAGCTGAATGGGTGGGGCCAATGGGAAGGAGTGTGGTCAACCAGAAAAAGGAGGAGCTATGCCCCAAACCACAAAACCTGGAACTTTAATTAAATACGCTGCCCTGGGTGCCAAACCATCATTATGAGAGTCCAATCAAGACAAGTTGAAGTGTAGAAGAATATTTCAATGTATTAGCTGCATGTCAAAATCAAATACAAGAAAAACAAGCAGCACTCAACTCAAGCCACTTCTCCTTGCACTGCAGTTCTAATTATAATTTATATTCAGCTTTATTAAAGTACCAAGTAACATGATGAAAGTAGCAATCTCTGTGATACCACACTTGTAAAAATGTTTCTTATCCAAAAAAGACCTGCTGCCTGACAACAACTATCTACTTTTTTCATGGGGAAAACATGATCAAAGTAAAAAATGAAAAGCAAACAAGAAACAAGCTCAAGATACATTGCTTAAAGGATTACTGTACAGGTAATGGACCACATACTATAGATTAGCATTCTGTTTGGTTTACAGGTAAAGCCTGCAAAGATGACGCAAGTTTCCAACAAATGTAATGAGCTTCTTAAAATAATAATGTAATCCTGTCCTTTATTACAAATACTGTCATATGCATTTCAATACCCAAGACTTATACAGTATCTAGTTATGCAAGTATTCTCTGCATGGCAATAGAAAGGCTTTCACTGCTGGCAATTCTTTAACAGTATGCTTATTAAAGCTTACTTGCATCTTACAATCTCAGACAAGCTTACCTGATGGTCATTAAAGCATTGCTACTTAAACACAGAGCAAAAGGCACTTTCTGAGTAATAATAAGCATAAATCAACAGTATAAAAATATGACAAACCAGAACATTCTGCAAAATCAAGGACAGAATAAAAGTAATACTTGTGTCTACCTTTGTTGGGGGGATACTCTGCACATTTACACTGCATAACTGCTCCTTGCCTTGCTTGGACACATCCAGAGTTACACTACATTAGGCAGTGGGGTGCAACAAGTATGCCACAATTTGAAATGTCTCTGGCTGACTGTGATGGCCCTGACACATTTGTTATACCTCTCAACCTCAGAGCAAGAAATCTGGACAAAGCCATACATAGAAGTGGGACAAGGCCCAAAAATAAAGACAATTTTAAATATCACTCTTATAAACTTAGAAAGTAGTTAAAAAGTAGTACGTCTTGCATTAGTATTGATTTCTGAAGGGTATGAAATCTGAAACACAAATATCTGTCATTATTTTCTAACTTCACTCTTTAATGATTTGCTACTAATTTGCCAAAAAAACACAATTTTATGAAAAATGGTCCAAAAATGTGATGCAAAAATATAAAATAGCCACACAATACAGCTGGGAACCTGTCAAAGAAGGGACACTTTTTAATATTAGTACTGCTAACATGAGCAGCTGACAAAATAAAAGAACCTGCATGCATTTCTGAAATAAAAGTAATCTATAACTCTGATTATTACACTTATTTCTTAATTGTAAACTCTCCACATTTTCTTCCAAAATTGCAATTTTGCGGCGGGATTATTAGGGGAAGAGCAACATTTTGAGCCAAAATCTGGGATAGTTCAGAGGTTTGAATATGCCTAATTCTTTAAAGCAATTTATTTACACATACCTCTCAACCTGTTAATGCAGGAAATCTGGACAAGGCCAAATATACTTATAAGCAGTACAAAAAATTGTTGTATAAACTGAGACAGTTGATGGAATAACATGTCTTGCTTTAGCATGCATTTTTCTGAAGGTTATGAAGTCTGAAACTCAGTGTCTGTCATTATTTAGTGACTTAATTCCTAAATTATTTGACAGAAAACCACACATTTAATGAGGAACAAACCAAAAATAAGAAGCAAAAAATCTATTCATTCTGTGAAAATCTGGACAGTTCAGAGGTATAGTTCAGCTGGGGCTGTCTTTGAGTTTGCCGCCCTTCCCCCTCACAAAATCATGGTCGATTGGAGCCTCCCCCCTTCAGCTATTCCAATGAACCATTACTTGGCTATTTCACCCCATTAACCATGAACACTAATGTGCATACTGCTTTACTTCTACAATGATTTGGACTTCATTTGAAAGTTTTATTTTGCATTTTACAGCACAAACACTAAGACATCTGCTAAACAAAGCAATGCAATCTCACAATGAAAACAGACTTAGCATTAAAACTTCTCTGCCCTTGAAACTCACATTCATTGAAACAGCATTGAAACACACATTCAAAGAAAATACATTTTGCCAGTGATAGATAAAGATTAACTTTGGGCTTTTTTCAAATCATAGGCCCCTTGTACATGAAACATACACGTGATCTTTGAAACACCTTTCTGATTTTATTAAATTTTATTCCTTGTACAATATAGTACAGCTGTAGAGGGTGTTTTAAATTTGTTTTGAATATTTTTCCAGTAAACAATGAAACAATAATGACAAAACTGCCCAATTCAGAACATTTTTCCAGTAAACAATGAAAAAAATGCATGCACCAATAACGACAAAACTGCCCAATTCAGAACATTTTTATCATAATAGTCTACTCAAACTTCTACAGTCCACCAGTATCAGTAAATATGCACAATGTCTGAAGAAGTAAAAGTTATCTAAATAATTCACCATTAAAGAAATCTGTAACTAATGAAGAGGTTGCTGCTAGCAAACAACTTTATATGTCATTGTTTCATCTACAAATAAAGTGTCTGTTGCCCTTGAGGAATAAATTCCCTATGTTTCATTAAAAATGATAAGCTAGCAATATTGCAATAGGGAATGGATGGCAAACTGATAACAGGTTCAGAGTTACTAGGTATCTTCACCAAAAAAGCACTGCAGCATCCACCCACTTTACAATACAGTACAATATCAGCAATGCATCTACCTACTGTGGGAGTAGAACCCACATCCTTCTGCATCAAAAGCAAGTAGACTACCTGTTGTGCTATTAAAAATGCAAGTTGACTCAACATAAGCATCAGCAAACTTTTGTTCCCCTGCAACTCTCAGCTTCTTGTAAAATCTACTTGACACTCAGCTGTATCTCTGAACTTTGCAGCACAAGAAATCTGGAAAAAGCCAACATTTGGGGGAGGGAGGCCAAAAGACCAAAAAAACAGGGACACATTTTAAACATTGCTTGTATAATGTTAGAAAGTTGCTAGAATAAAATGTTGTGTTACCACCATACATTTCACTGCCAAGCATTGATCCCAGGACCCTATGCAAAACAGTTGGAGCAACATACCACTATGCAAAATCAATCATCTATTTTACAAAAGAGGAAGACCGAAACTTAAATGGCTACATTCAGTGAATTCAGTTCTCACCATAGCTGTCAGCATTTTAGCACAAAACACCTGAACAAAGCCAATAATGGAGGGATACACCCCCCAAACATATTCAGTGAATTCAGTTCTCACCATAGCTCTCAACCTTTTAGCAAAAACACAGACAAAGCCAGTAATGCGGGAATACAGTCCCCAAAAATATTCAGTGAGTTCAGCTCTCAACCTTGGCACAAAAAACCTGAACAAAACCAATAACGGGGGAATAAAGTCCCAAAAATAGGGACACATTTCAAATATCCATCTTCTAAACTTAGAAACTTGCTATAATAATAGGTTTTGTGTTACCATGTACTTTCTAAAGAATATGAAGTCTGAAATTCAAATGCCTGTTATTTTTATTTATATAACATTTATTAACCAGGAAATTCTGATTTGCAACAAGAGCCAATTTTCAGCAGAGGCCCAGGGAGTAACAGTCCAGGCATTGAATATAGCTTTTTCTACTTAAAACAAAACAAAGCACACTACCTACACTAACCTGAAACAAAACTAAGTACACTAATACCAATTCTGGATGGAAAAACGGGCACATGAAGTCCAAAAGAGAAGATAACTCACTTGATTAATAACCAAGTGAGTTATCTTTGGACTTCATTGTGTGGCTGTTATTCATTCTGTAATCGGTATTAGTGTGCTTAGTTTTGTTTCAGGTTACCATTTGTTATTTACAGCAGCAGGTGTATAAGAGTTGCAGCTTGCAGCCAAAAAAAAAAAAAGGGTAAAGAGCCGATTCCAGCAGACCAGCACCTACCTCAGTATGTATGTATCTCGTCTTCCTCTCTGCTCTCTCTCACTGCAGTCAGTGCAAGCCCTTAGCCACCCAAGACAAAAAATAAACTTTGACCAAGCAGTAAAGCACCACCAATGACAACACCACTGAATCCAACGGTCCCAACCTCTTGAACAAGACAAGTACAGTACTACTGTGCTAGTGCTACTGACTGTTTCTCACTCTCTTTTTTGGGAAGAGACCGAGAACCAATCAGTAGCAATCCAGCCATGCACATCACGTACGTGCCTGCGGACGTGGCAGTCTGAACCCCCTTCTAATTTACATTGCGGTTAAACTGCTTAGACTTCTGGGCATCACATTGATGCTTTTTCTTTTATCTGGACTGCCTTTTACAGCAGCCAGATACTAGATGCTGGCTGCTATGTTGTTAAAAAATAAAAAAAAATCCAGAACTCAATGAGCATGCGCAGTTCGAGTTCCGGGACTTTGCGGACTTGTCATACTGTGTTATGTAGGTTAGAAAAATATTTTTTTATGGCAATATTAGCAAATGAAATGTTAATGTCAACTACACTTTCTTTTTTCTTTTTCCTGGGAGGGCTGCAGTCCCGCAGTCCGATAGCACGAGTCGCCCCTGCTTAATATCAAGAAGTGCAACACAGTTGCTTTTATAAATCCTACATCACTATTACTTGTCATACAGATAATGTTCTAATTAATCCTGACATGATCTTTAGAGACTTGGGCATCTCTGTTGATAGCAGACTTTCATTCGGCAACTTTGTCTCTTTTTTTCTTAAATATGTCCTTTGTTTGATCACAATAACAATAATTACCATTACCATTCAAGAACGCGTCCACCAGGAAGATAATATTGTTTAACAACATACTACTAATTCAACCAAAATTGTTATAAAGAAACATATAATTAATACAATAAACTAAACAAATAATTACATTATTAACACTGTGGCTTGTATCACATAGAAAATAAACTAAAGATTGTCTGTTCACCTAAATATAAAAATTAGATTGATACAATATTTTTTTTTTATTTCAGAAGATAACCCTATAGCTCATTTGAATTTCTCCAAAAATTACAAAACTTTAGGCCAATATTTGAAATGTTTTGCTTTAAAATCAGATTTTTGCCTCACTGTTTTTTTGTGTTTGTTTGTTTTTTGTTTCAGTCAACTACTACATTCAGAAACTGAAAAAAAAAAATCAAAAGATGGGTTACATTGTTTTTCTTCCACTTTCTTGTTACAACTTTTCTTACACCTAATGCATATCTTTGACTTGGGGGAGGAAACCAGAGCAAACCCACACAAACACATGGAAGACATGCAGACTCAACAGAAGACTCTTCAGCCAAAAATCAAACTGGAAAACCTCTTGCTTTGAGGTAACAACATGGATTGGACACTCTAAATTGGCCATAGGAGCGAGCGTGCATGTGAATGCATGGCGTAGAAGAACTATGAAGGCAGGACTAGCCACCCCGCTTTGGCTCTACATAATCGTCACTGCTATCAATGTTGAAGTGACACCCCGACCCCATGTGCAAAAATGGGAAAAAGGGCCATGGATGGATGGATCACAGTTGAGATAGCATGATAATTACACAAAAGATGTGCCAGGTAAAATACTGCCTAGTTACATACTAGGCCACTGCTGCAAGGGGGTGTTGCCTTGCCCATTCACATTAGCCAGGTTAACAAATGTAATAAATAAGTAAATAATAAATATAAGAAATAAAATCTGCTTTGGTTTCCTAAATTGCAATATTTAGTGGTGGTTTTGTTATTCTAGGTACCTGTATAAAGTAAATATTCTCCAAAATTGAGATGGAGATATATTTCCTATTGATTTCAAAATATGAATTTTATTATATTTTGATATGTCATAGCTTAAAATCTGAAAAATATAATTCCAACATGTCATTTTAAATTTCTTAATATTTACTTAAGATTTTGTATGCATAAGATGACATTGTTATATTAGTTTTGTTTTTAAATATGTTTCCATGTAAGCAATCTAAAAATGTTGACAGTCCAGTGGCGGCTGGTGACTTCAAATTAAAGGGGTTCTGCAGGAGACAGCGGAATGGGTGGGGCTAATGGGAAGGGGTGTGGTCAACCAAAGGGGGTGGAGCTATGTTCAAAACCACAACAACTGTAACTTTAATTAAATACGCTGCCCTGGGTGCCAAACATCATTACAAGAGTCCAATCAAGACAAAATGAAGTGTAGAAGAAAACAATATTTCAATTCATTGGCTACATGACAACTTACTTAATATCTAGATGGAAGCACAAAGGTTGTGAGGCATGAAAATATAAATTGCTTTTTAAATACATTACTGGAATGCCAGTCAAAATCAAGCACTGCAGTTCTAATTATAATTTATATTCAGCTTTATAAAATTACCAAGTAACATGCTGAAAGTAGCAATCTCTGTGATACCCCCACTTGTAGAAATGTTTCTTATCCAAAAAAGACCTGCTGCCTGATAACAACTATCTATTTGTTTCATGGGGAACACATGATCAAAGTAAAAAATGAACAGCGAACAAGAAACAAGCTCAAGATACATTGCTTAAAGGATTACTGCACAAGTTATGGACCACACATGATAGATTGGCATTCTGTTTAGTTTACGAGTAAAGCCTGCAAAGATAATTGCAAGTCTCCAACAAATGTAATGAGCTTCTGAAAATACTGTAATCATGTCCTTTATTACAAATACTGTCATATGCATTTCAATACCTAAGGCTTATACATTATCTAAAGCTTACCTGATGGTCATTAACGCATTGCTACTTTAATACAGAGCAACAGGGCACTGCAACATTATGCATTTTCTAAATAATAAGAAGCATAAATCAACAGTATAAAAATATGACAGAAAAACAGAACATTCTGCAAAATCAAGGACAGATGAAAAGCCACGGTCATACTTGTGGTCTACCTTGGATGGGGGGATACTCTGCACACTTACACTGCATAACTGCTCCTTGCCTTGCTTGGACACATCCAGAGCCACTATAATGGGGAGTGGGATGCAGCAAGTATGTCACAGTTTGAAATGTCTCTGGCTGACGGTGATGGCTCTGACACTCATACCTCTCCACCTCAGAGCAAGAAATCTGGACAAAGCCATACATAGAAGTGGGACACAGGCCCAAAAATAAAGACAGTTTTTAAATATTGCTCTTATAAACTTAGAAAGATAGAATAGTAGTAGGTCTTGCATTAGTATGAATTTTTGAAGGGTATGAAATCTGAAATTCAAATGTCTGCCATTATTTAGTGACTTCATTCCTAAATGATTTGGCAGAAAACCACACATTTTATGAGGATCAAACCAAAAATAAGAAGCAAAAATCTATTAATTCTGCAAAATTCTGGACAGTTGAGAGGTATAGTTCAGCCGGGGCTGTCTGAGTTTGCTGCCCTTCCCCCCTCACAAAATTATGGTCAAATGGAGCGTCTCCCCTGCAGCCATTCCAATGTCCCATTTCTTGGTTATTTCGCCCCATTTGCCATAAACACTGTAATGTGCATACTGCTTTACTTCTGCAATGATATGGATTTCCATTTTAAAGTTTTATTTTATATTTTACAGCATAAACCCTAATAGGTATCTGCTAAACAAAGCAATGCAGTCTGACAATGAAAATAGACTTAGCATTAAAATTTCTCTGCCCTTGAAACTCACATTCATTGAAACAGCATTGAAACCCACATTCAAAGAAAATACATTTTGCCAGTGGCAGACAAAGATTGATTTTGGGCTGTTTTCAAATCATAGTCCCCTTGAACATGAAAAATACACATGCTCTTTGATACACCTTCCCGACTGTATTAAATTATATTCCTTGTACAATACAGTGCAGTTCTTAAGAGGGCATTTTAAATTTATCGTTTTGAACATTTTTCCAGTAAAAAATGAAACAAAATGCATGCACCAATAATGACAAAACTGCCCAATTCAAAACATTTCCATTATAAAAGTCTACTCAACTTCTGCAGTCCACCAGTATCGGTAAATATGCATGATCTCTGAAGAAGTAAAAGTCATTTAAATAATTCCACATTAAAGAAATCTGTTAACTAATGAAGAGGCTACTGCTAGCAAACAACTTTATATGTCATTGTTTCATCTGCAAATAAAAAGTGTCTGTTGCCCTTGAGAAATAAATTGCCTATGTTGCATTAAAAAAATGATAATGATAGTAATGTCACAATAGGGAATGGATGGCAAACGGATAACAGGTTCATAGTTACTAGGTATGTTCGCCAAAGAGGACTGCGGCGTTCATTCCTTTTACAACATAGTACAGTATCAGCAATGGATCTACCTACTGTGGGAGTAGAACCCACAGCCTTCTGCATCAAAAGCAAGTACACTACCTGTTATGCTATTTACAGTGTAAACAGACTTGGCATATGCAGCACTAAACATTTGTTCCCTGCAGCTCTCAGCTCCTTGAAAAGTGTACCTCTGAACTTTGCAGCACAAGAAATCTGGAAAAAGCCAAAATTTATTTGGGGGGGGCAAAAGCCCAAAAAACAGGGACACATTTTAAAAATTGCTTGTATAATGTTGGAAAGTTGCTAGAATAAAATGCTGTGTTACCACCATACATTTCACTGCCAAGTATTGAACCCAGGACCCTGTGAAAAACAGCCAGAGCAATATACCCCTATGCCAAATCATTTATTTTTATAAAAGAAAGGAAGACTGAAACTTAAATGGCTACCATTTAGTGAATTCAGTTCTCAACATTAGAACTCACTGAATATGTTTGGGGGCTGTATTCCCCCATTATTGGCTTTGTTCAGGTGATTTGTGCTAAGATGTTGACAGCCATGGTGAGAAATGAATTGACTAAATGGTAGCCATTTAAGTTTCAGTCTTCCTTTCTTTTATAAAAATAAATGATTTGGCATAGTGGTATATTGCTCTGGCTGTTTTGCACAGGGTCCTGGGTTCAATACTTGGCAGTGAAATGTATGGTGGTAACACAGCATTTTATTCTAGCAACTTTCCAACATTATACAAGCAATGTTTAAAATGTGTCCCTGGTTTTTGGGCTTTTGCCCCCCCCCCAAATACATTTTGGCTTTTTCCAGATTTCTTGTGCTGCAAAGCTCAGAGATGCACTTTTCAAGGAGCTGAGAGCTGCAGGGGAACAGATGTTTAGTGCTGCTTATGCCAATTCTGCTTACACTGTAAATAGCATAACAGGTAGTGTACTTGCTTTTGATGCAGAAGGCTGTGGGTTCTACTCCCACAGTAGGTAGATCCATTGCTGATACTGTACTATGTTGTAAAAGGAATGAATGCTGTGGTCCTCTTTGGCGAACATACCTAGTAACTATGAACCTGTTATCAGTTTGCCATCCATTCCCTCTTGTGATATTACTATCATTATCATTTTTTTAATGCAACATAGGCAATTTATTTCTCAAGGGCAACAGACACTTTATTTGCAGATGAAACAATGACATATAAAGTTGTTTGCTAGCAGTAGCCTCTTCATTAGTTAATGGATTTCTTTAATGTGGAATTATTTAAATGACTTTTACTTCTTCAGAGACCGTGCATATTTACTGATACTGGTGGATTGCAGACGTTTGAGTAGACTTTTATAATGGAAATGTTCTGAATTTGGCAGTTTTGTCATTATTGGTGCATGCATTTTGTTTCATTTTTTACTGGAAAATGTTCAAAACAATAAATTTAAAATGCCCTCTTAACAACTGCACTGTATTGTACAAGGAATATAATTTAATACAGTCAGGAAGGTGTATCAAAGAGCATGTGTATTTTTCATGTTCAAGGGGCCTAAGATTTGAAAACAGCCCAAAATTAATCTTTATCTGCCACTGGCAAAATGTATTTTCTTTGAATGTGGGTTTCAATGCTGTTTCAATGAATGTGAGTTTCAAGAGCAGAGAAGTTTTAATGCTAAGTCTATTTTCATTGTGAGACTGCATTGCTTTGTTTAGCAGATACCTATTAGGGTTTATGCTGTAAAATATAAAATAAAACTTTCAAATGAAATCCATATCATCGCAGAAGTAAAGCAGTATGCACATTACAGTGTTTATGGCAAATGGGGCAAAATAACCAAGGAATGGGGCATTGGAATGGTTGCAGGGGGGACGCTCCATTTGACCATGATTTTGTGAGGGGGGGAAGGGCAGCAAACTCAGACAGCCCCGGCTGAACTATACCTCTCAACTGTCCAGAATTTTGCAGAATTAATAGATTTTTGCTTCTTATTTTTGGTTTGTTCCTCATAAAATTTGTGGTTTTCTGCCAAATCATTTAGGAATGAAGTCACTAAATAATGGCAGACATTTGAATTTCAGATTTCATACCCTTCAAAAATTCATACTAATGCAAGACCTACTACTATTCTATTATCTTTCTAGGTTTATAAGAGCAATATTTAAAAGCTGTCTTTATTTTTGGGCCTGTGTCCCACTTCTATGTATGGCTTTGTCCAGATTTCTAGCTCTGAGTTGAAGAGGTATGAGTGTCAGAGCCATCACCGTCAGCCAGAGACATTTCAAACTGTGAAATACTTGCTGCATCCCACTCCCCATTGCAGTGGCTCTGGATATGTCCAAGCAAGGCAAGCAGCAGTTATGCAGTGTAAGTGTGTAGAGTATCCCCCCATCCAAGGTAGAGCACAATTATGACCGTGGCTTTTCATCTGTCCTTGATTTTGCAGAATGTTCTGGTTTTCTGTCATATTTTTATACCGTTGATTTATGCTTCTTATTATTCAGAAAATGCATGCTGTTGCAGTGCCCTGTTGCTCTGTATTAAAGTAGCAAAGCCTTAGGTATTGAAATGCATATGACAGTATTTGTAATAAAGGACAGGATTACAGTATTTTCAGAAGTGCATTACATGTGTTGGAGACTTGCAATTATCTTTGCAGGCTTTACCCGTAAACTAAACAGAATGCCAATCTATCATGTGTGGTCCATAACTTGTGTAGTAATCCTTTAAGCAATTTATCTTGAGCTTGTTTCTTGTTCGCTGTTCATTTTTTACTTTGATCATGTGTTCTCCATGAAACAAATAGATAGTTGTTATCAGGCAGCAGGTCTTTTTTGGATAAGAAACATTTTTACAAGTGGGGGTATCACAGAGATTGCTACTTTCAGCATGTTAATTGGTAATTTTATAAAGCTGAATATAAATTATAATTAGAACTGCAGTGCTGCTTGTATTTTTTTATACTTGATTTTGACTGGCATTCCAGTAATGTATTTAAAAAGCAATTTATATTTTCATGCCTCACAACCTTTGTGTTTCCATCTAGATATTAAGTAAGTTGTCATGTAGCCAGTGCATTGAAAGATTTTTTTCTTCTACACTTCATTTTGTCTTGATTGGACTCTTCTAATGATGATTGGCACCCAGGGCAGCGTATTTAATTAAAGTTCCAGTTGTTGTGGTTTTGAGCATAGCTCCACCCCCTTTTAGTTGACCACACTCCTTCCCATTAGCCCCACCCATTCCGCTGTCTCCTGCAGCTCCCTTTAGTTTGAAGTCACCAGCCACCACTCGCTGTCAACATTTTTAGATTACTTACATGGAAATATATTTAAAAACAAAACTAATATAACAATGTCATCTTATACATACAAAATCTTAAGTAAATATAAAGAAATTTAAAATGACATGTTGGAATTATATTTTTCAGATTTTAAGCTATGACATGTCAAAATATAATAAAAATCATATTTTGAAATCAATGGGAAATATATCTCAGTCTCAATTTTGGAGAATTTTTACTTTATACAGGTACCTAGAATAACAAAACCTCCACTAAATATTGCAATTTAGGAAACCAAAGCAGATTTTATTTCTTATATTTATTATTTACTTATTTATTACATTTGTTAACCTGGATAATGTGAGTGGGCAAGGCAACACCCCCTTTCAGCAGTGGCCTAGTATGTAACTAGGCAGTATTTTACCTGGCACATCTTTTGTGTAATTATCATGCTATCTCAACTGTGATCCATCCATCCATGGCCCTTTTTCCCATTTTTGTACATGGGGTCGTGGGGGTCACTTCAACACTGATAGCAGTGATGATTATGTAGAGCCAAAGCGGGGTGGCTAGTCCTGCCTTCGTAGTTCTTCTACACCATGCATTCACATGCACGTTCGCTCGTATGGCCAATTTAGAGTGTCTAATCCATGTTGTTACCTCAAAGCAAGAGGTTTTCCAGTTTGATTTTTGGCTGAAGTGCCTTCTGTGTCGAGTCTGCATGTCTTCCATGTGTTTGTGTGGGTTTGCTCTGGTTTCCTCCCACAAGTCAAAGATATGCAGTAGGTGTAAGAAAAGTTGTAACAAGAAAGTGGAAGAAAAACAATGTAACCCATCTTTTGATTTTTTATTTCACTTTCTGAATGTAGTAGTTGACTGAAACAAAAAACAAACAAACACAAAAAAACAGTGAGGCAAAAATCTGATTTTAAAGCAAAACATTTCAAATATTGGCCTAAAGTTTTGTAATTTTTGGAGAAATTCAAATGAGCTAAAGGGTTATCTTCTGAAATAAAAAAAAATATTGTATCAATCTAATTTTTATATTTAGGTGAACAGACGATCTTTAGTTTATTTTCTAATCGATACAAGTCACAGTGTTAATAATGTAATTATTTGTTTAGTTTATTGTATTAATTATATGTTGCTTTATAACAATTTTGGTTGAATTAGTAGTATGTTGTTAAACAATATTATCTTCCTGGTGGACGCGTTCTTGAATGGTAATGGTAATTATTGTTATTGTGATCAAACAAAGGACATATTTAAGAAAAAAAGAGACAAAGTTGCCAAATGAAAGTCTGCTATCAACAGATGCCCAAGTCTCTAAAGATCATGTCAGGATTAATTAGAACATTATCTGTATGACAAGTAATAGTGATGTAGGATTTATAAAAGCAACTGTGTTGCACTTCTGGATATTAAGCAGGGGCGACTCGTGCTATCGGACTGCGGGACTGCAGCCCTCCCAGGAAAAAGAAGAAAGAAAGTGTAGTTGACATTAACATTTCATTTGCTAATATTGCCATAAAAACATATTTTTCTAACCTACACAACACAGTATGACAAGTCCGCAAAGTCCCGGAACTCGAACTGCGCATGCTCGTTGAGTTCCGTTTTTTTTTTTTTTAACAACATAGCAGCCAGCATCTAGTATCTGACTGCTGTAAAAGGCAATCCAGATATAAGAAAAAGCATCAGTGTGATGCCCAGAAGTCTAAGCAGTTTAACCACAACATAAATTAGAAGGGGGTTCGGACTGCCACGTCCGCAGGCAAGTACGTGACATGGATGGCTGGATTGCTACTGATTGGTTCTCGCTCTCTTCTCAAAAAAGAGAGCGAGAAACAATCAGTAGCACTAGCACAGTAGTACTGTACTTGTCTTGTTCAAGAGGTTGGGACCGTTGGATTCAGTGGTGTGGTTGTTGGTGGTGCTTTACTGCTTGGTCAAAGTTTATTTTTTTGTCTTGGGCGGCTAAGGGCTTGCACTGACTGCAGTGAGAGAGAGCAGAGAGGAAGACGAGATAGATACATACTGGGGTAGGTGCTGGTCTGCTGGAAACGGCTCTGTACCCTTTTTTTTGTCTGCAAGCTGCAACTCTTATACACCTGCTGTTGTAAATAACAAATGGTAACCTGAAACAAAACTAAGCACACTAATATCGATTCCGGAATGAAAAACGGCCACACAATGAAGTCTAAAGATAACTCACTTGATTATTAATCAAGTGAGTTATCTTCTCTTTTGGACTTCAGGTGGCCGTTTTTCCATCCAGAATTGGTATTAGTGTGCTTAGTTTTGTTTCAGGTTAGTGTAGGTAGTGTGCTTTGTTTTGTTTTAAGTAGAAAAAGCTATATTCAATGCCTGGACTGTTTCTCCCTGGGACTCTGCTGAAAATTGGCTCTTGTTGCAAATCAGAATTTGCTGGTTAATAAATGTTATATAAATAAAAATAACAGGCATTTGAATTTCAGACTTCATATTCTTCAGAAAGTACATGGTAACACAAAACCTATTATTATAGCAAGTTTCTAAGTTTATAAGATGGATATTTGAAATTTGTCCCTATTTTTGGGACTTTATTCCCCCATTATTGGCTTTGTTCAGCTTTTTTGTGCCAAGGATGAGAGCTGAACTCACTGAATATTTTTGGGGACTGTATTCCCACATTACTGGCTTTGTCTGTGTTTTTGCTAAAAGGTTGAGAGCTATGGTGAGAACTGAATTCACTGAATATGTCTGGAGGGTGTATTCCTCCATTATTGGCTTTGTTCAGGTGTTTTGTGCTAAGATGCTGACAGCTATGGTGAGAATTGAATTCACTGAATGTAGCCATTTAAGTTTCAGTCTTCCTCTTTCGTAAAATAGATGATTGATTTCGCATAGTGGTATGTTGCTCTAACTGTTTTGCACAGGGTCCTGGTTTCAATGCTTGGCAGTGAAATGTCTGGTGGCAACACAACATTTTATTCTAGCAACTTTCTAACATTATACACGCAATGTTTAAAACGTGTCCCTGTCTTTTGGTCTTTTGGCCTCCCTATCCCAAATTTTGGCTTTTTCCAGATTTCTTGTGCTGCAAAGTTCAGAGATACAGCTGAGTGTCAAGTAGATTTAACAAGAAGCTGAGAGGTGCAAGGGAACAAAAGTTTAGTGATGCTTATGTTGAGTCAACTTGCATTTTTAATAGCACAACAGGTAGTCTACTTGCTTTTGATGCAGAAGGCTGTGGGTTCTACTCCCACAGTAGGTAGATGCATTGCTGATACTGTACTGTATTGTAAAGGGAGTGGATGCTGCAGTGTTTTTGGTGAAGATACCTAGTAACTCTGAACCTGTTATCAGCTTGCCATCCATTCCCTATTGCAATATTGCTTGCTTATCATTTTTAATGAAACATAGGGACTTTATTCCACAAGGGCAACAGACACTTTATTTGTAGATGAAACAATGACATACAAAGTTGTTTGCTAGCAGCAACCTCTTCATTAGTTACCGATTTCTTTAATGTGGAATTATTTAGATAACTTTTACTTCTTCAGACATTGTGCATATCTACTGATACTGGTGGACTGTAGAAGTTTGAGTAGACTATTATGATAGAAATGTTCTGAATTGGGCAGTTTTGTCGTTATTGGTGCATGCATTTTTTTCATTGTTTACTAGAAATATGTTTTGAATTGGGCAGTTTTGTCATTATTGGTGCATGCATTTTGTTTCATTGTTTACTGGAAAAATGTTCAAAACAAATTTAAAGCACCCTCTACAGCTTTACTATATTGTACAAGGAATATAATTTAATAAAATCAGAAAGGTGTATCAAAGACCACATGTATATTTCATGTGCAAGGGGGCCTATGATTTGAAAACAGCCCAAAGTTAACCTTTATCTATCACTGGAAAAATGTCTTTTCTTTGAATGTGGGTTTCAATGCTGTTTCAATGAATGTGAGTTTCAAGGGCAGAGAAGTTTTAATGCTAAGTCTGTATTCATTGTGAGATTGCATTGCTTTATTTAGCAGATGTCTTAGTGTTTGTGCTGTAAAATGCAAAATAAAACTTTCAAATGAAGTCCAAATCATCGTAGAAGTAAAGCAGTATGCACATTAGTGTTCATGGTAAATGGGGTGAAATAGCCAAGTAATGGTTCATTGGAATAGCTGAAGGGGGGAGGCTCCAATCGACCATGATTTTGTGAGGGGGAAGGGCAGCAAACTCAAAGTCAGCCCCAGCTGAACTATACCTCTGAACTGTCCAGATTTTCACAGAATTAATAGATTTTTGCTTCTTATTTTTTTGTTTGTTCCTCATTAAATGTGTGGTTTTCTGTCAAATAATTTAGGAATTAAGTCACTAAATAATGACAGACATTGAGTTTCAGACTTCATAACCTTCAGAAAAATGCATGCTAAAGCAAGACCTGTTATTCTATCAACTGTCTCAGTTTATACAACAATGTTTTGTACTGTTTATAAGTATATTTGGCCTTGTCCAGTTTTCCTGCATTAACAGGTTGAAAGGTATGTGTAAATAAATTGCTTTAAAGAATTAGGCATATCCAAACCTCTGAGCTGTCCCAGATTTTGGCTCAAAATGTTGCTCTTCCCCTAATAATCCTGCCGCAAAATGGCAATTTTGGAAGAAAATGTGGAGAGTTTACAATTAAGAAATAACTGTAATAATCAGAGTTATAGATAACTTTTATTTCAGAAATGCATGCAGGTTCTTTTATTTTGTCAGCTGCTCATGTTAGCAGTATTAATATTAAAAAAGTGTACCTTCTTTGTCAGGTTCCCAGCTGTATTGTATGGCTATTTTCTATTTTTGCATCACATTTTTGGACCATTTTTCATAAAATTGTATTTTTTTGGCAAATTAGTAGCAAATCATTAAAGAGTGAAGTTAGAAAATAATGACAGACATTTGTGTTTTAGATTTCATACCCTTCAGAAATCAATACTAATGCAAGACGTACTACTTTTTAACTACTTTCTAAGTTTATAAGAGCAATATTTAAAATTGTCCTTATTTTTGGGCCTTGTCCCACTTCTATGTATGGCTTTGTCCAGATTTCTTGCTCTGAGGTTGAGAGATATAACAAATTTGTCAGGGCCATCACAGTCAACCAGAGACATTTCAAATTGTGGCATACTTGTTGCACCCCTCTGCCTCATGTAGTGCAACTCTGGATGTGTCAAAGCAAGGCAAGGAGCAGTTATGCAGTTTAAATATGCAGAGTATCCCCCCAACCAAGGTAGACACAAGTACTACTTTTATTTTGTCCTTGATTTTGCAGAATGTTCTGGTTTGTCATATTTTTATACTGTTGATTTATGCTTATTATTACTCAGAAAGTGCCTTTTGCTCTGTGTTTAAGTAGCAATGCTTTAATGACCATCAGGTAAGCTTGTCTGAGATTGCAAGATGCAAGTAAGCTTTAATAAGCATACTGTTAAAGAATTGCCAACAGTGAAAGCCTTTCTATTGCCATGCAGAGAATACTTGCATAACTAGATACCGTATAAGCCTTGGGTATTGAAATGCATATGACAGTATTTGTAATAAAGGACAGGATTACATTATTATTTTAAGAAGCTCATTATATTTGTTGGAAACTTGCATCATCTTTGCAGGCTTTACCTGTAAACCAAACAGAATGCCAATCTATCGTGTGTGGTCCATTACCTGTACAGTAATCCTTTAAGCAATGTATCTTGAGCTTGTTTCTTGTTTGCTTTTCATTTTTTACTTTGATCATGTTTTCCACATGAAAAAAAGTAGATAGTTGTTGTCAGGCAGCAGGTCTTTTTTGGATAAGAAACATTTTTACAAGTGGGGTTTCACAGAGATTGCTACTTTCATCATGTTACTTGGTACTTTAATAAAGCTGAATATAAATTATAATTAGAACTGGAGTGCAAGGAGAAGTGGCTTGAGTGAGTGCTGCTTGTTTTTCTTGTATTTGATTTTGACTGGCATTCCAGTAATGTATTTAAAAAGTAATTTATTTTTTCATGCCTCACAGCCTTTTTGTTTCCATCTAGATATTAAGAAAGCTGCCATGCAGCTAATGCATTGAAATATTCTTCTACACTTTACATTGTCTTGATTGGACTCTCATAATGACGGTTTGGCACCCAGGGCAGCGTATTTAATTAAAGTTCCAGGTTTTGTGGTTTGGGGCATAGCTCCTCCCCTTTCTAGTTGACCACACCCCTTCCCATTAGCCCCACCCATTCACCTGTCTCCTGCAGCCCCCCTTTGATTTGAACTCACCAGCCGCCACTGTTCTAGATTGTTCTGTTGGTTATACCACTTGACATACCAGAGAAATTCTTAAATATGCTGCATTTTACAGACCAGTTGGTCAAAGCACTCTGCATCTTTTTAAGTTAACAATAACATTTTGGTATGTGATTAAAGTTACATAGTGCAGTTTGAGTGGGTGGGGGGATTCCATGAGTGGACAGATGTATGTCTATACCAATCCCAGAAGAACAGGTTGCAAAAAGTAAAGTATAGGCAATGCAACAGATGAGAGTCATGAAAAAGAATTAGACCAACTACTCAAGATTGGCATTTATAAAAATATGGCATACAAGCAACTCAGCACTATGAGTCCGCTTAATTGTCTGAGTCAATACTTCGGGTCAGTATAGTACATCAGAATAGTTATCTGCATTCTTTTATGCAGCAGAGCATTATATAACACAGACCACTGTAAATCCTTTATGTTGCTTTGTTCTTTGCAGCTGGGGAGTATACTTTACTCCCTCTGATATTGCTACTGCATAAAATCAGCAAAATGACGTATGCTGTTCTGCAGTATAAAAATCAGTCTAATGACTCCTACCCAGTGTTTTCTTATTGCTTTTATTTATTTTTACTTTGAAAAAAACATGCACAAAACCTTTTTAACCTTTTTCATATATGCAATCAATTAACAAAGGATTCAAATACAAATTAAATTAATTATTAATGAGCATATTATATCAATTATTGATGAATATTTTAACAATATTGAAAAACAAAAAATCTCCCATGTAGAATCGAAAAAAAAGTCTTGAACGCACTTTAATAATGGAGTAATTATGTATGTTACAGATTTTCAGATAAACTCCTGCTGCAAATGGAAAAAGCACTGTATCTGTATTAAGTCTGTAACTTACTTCAACCATTGTAGGAATAGCAACATAAGCAAAATAGAAGCACAAAACAGTTTAGTTCACCTAAGCCAAAGTTTAACCTGAAAGGTTACAAGTTCAGATACCTGTAAAGCAAATAAAGACTAATAAAATTAAGGAACTGAGTGGATCTTGAATAGCTGATTAAGCTTTATTTACACTCAGTACAAAAATAATTTATCAATCTTTAGTCTAATGAAGACATAGGCAATGTCTTATCTGTTTTTCTTCTTTGTAGCTAGAAACAGGAAGTCATTTGCAGCATTTCTAGCTGGATGTTTTTTTTAAATTCTGATTTTACATGAAATTAAAAAGATTAAAAATAATATACAGTAGCTTATATGTTGCAAATGTAGGTATCCGTTCTTTGTCACCATGGTCTAAACTGGAACTGGCCCTTGATAAAGCAAGCGCGAACATGAATAATCAAGTTTAATTTGGCTCCTTTCACTATTAATTTTTAATAAAGCTGGCAATGAGAATAATGAAGAATAAATGCAAAATATTAATGAATTACTCTAACCACACAACAGCAAAGTCTTACATATCATGCATCTGGAACTGCTAATAAATTTAAAGACACTTTTAAGAAAATTCCATTTTTAAAAGAAAAATTCAAGGCTCAAAGAAACGTCTCTGCAAAACCTGAGGAAAAAAAAACGAAAAGATAATGGTATGATTTGCTCTGTTTTGGTCGATTAAAGGTATTACACAAACACATTTGCAGGCAAATGTATGACACACACGCACACACACACACACACACACACACACACACACACACACACACACACACACACTCACAAACACACACACACACACACACACACACACACACACACACACACAAACATACATACACACACACACACACACACACACACACACACACACACACACACACACACACACACACACATAAAAAACAAGATTTATGACTGTGATACATGTGCAGTGAAACTAAATTAATAAATATGCAGTGTACAAAAGCTTAATACAGTTTTACAGGAATTAAGATAACATGTTTCTATTGGTCTATGTTAATCTTTAGAAACTAAGGAATTGTGTGACAAATTCCACCGTATATAGGTTGTAAACTAAGAAAAACACATGAATGCTAATTTTCAAGAATAATGTCTTGATAGCAACTGTTATAAAGCTAATACTTTTCACTTGAGTGATATGCAAAAAAGTGCACACAATGTAGTTTAATATGATTGAAAAAAATGATCATCTTGTGGGGAAACAATTATGTTGGTAGTCTGCCATCTTACGGAATACATTGGAACTGCCTTCATACGGAATACATTGGAACTGCCATCATACGTAATACATTGGAACTGCCTTTATACAGGATACATCGGAACTGCCATCATGCAGGATACATTGGAACTGCCATCATACAGAATACATTGGAACTGCCATCATACAGAATACATTGGAACTGCCTTCATACGGAATACATTGGAACTGCCATCATACGTAATACATTGGAACTGCCTTTATACAGGATACATCGGAACTGCCATCATGCAGGATACATTGGAACTGCCATCATACGGAATACATTGGAATTGCCATCATACAGAATATATTGGAACTGCCATCATACAGAATACATTGGAACACACTATTACCATAATTATTACATTTGTAGTATTAACTGAAGCTGATACATGATACATACAACATAAATAACATATTAGGTGAAAAGTATATCTCATGTATTGCTCTATCTTTTAGAGCTCTGGATAATAGTGCAAGTCTTATTTAGAATGATTACTGTAAGGTGTAAACCTGGTGCACACCTTGTGGTAGCCATTTCTGATTTAGAGACAGCCCTACCATAGTGCTACACCAGGAAGTGATGCAGCACTTCTACTGGTTGTCTGTTCAGCTGTTTGCAAATGCTAAGAAGGTATTCTTGGAGAGAAGCCTATGCTAATTAACTATATGCTGTCCCACAGGAAATGGCTGTGATAAGGTATTTATGCAGCAGAGTGATTCAGAGGATTGCTCTGCAGTATAAGTTACCTCATCTGGCCATGCTAATGAACATGGTGAAAATCTTGTATCCATCCATTGCTTCCAGTGGGTTAGAGTGTGTTAAAGGTAAGTGCCAGGGAGTTTACCAGACAGGCAGTGATATGTGTCCACGTGTGTGTGTGTGTGTGTGTGTGTGTGTGTCAATGTGCACATGCATGTATGACTGAACAGCTGATTATGTCTGTGACTGTGAATACAGACGGGGCTGCTGTGTGTGCAGCTCTGTGTGTCTGTGTTTGTGTGTGAGCTTGAATTTGTGAATGTGGGTGTGGGAAGATGGGGGGGTTGCCAAACCTTCACGCTCCTCTAAACTAAGAAGCAAATCCTGCAATGTTGTCAATGGAGATTACTAGACACCAGACATACTGTTTGTATTATTCCATAAAAGCCACTTAAAAGACAACAGAACAACATTTTGTAGCATGAAAAACATAGGGCAGGGATCAGTAGATACCAGAGATACTCTATATAGCATACCATAAAGTTGCTTAAAAAATTCAAACCCTGTACCCTTGTCAATCACACACAACTCTTCAGCTGCATGTTAGTCCCATGCACCATCACTGGTAACAGGGGTGGTTCTAACATTTTACCTTAAGTCTATGCACCAACACTGGTACTATGGATGGTTCTAACATATTACCTTAAGTCTTTAACAGATATAAAAACACAGTTGAAGTAAAAGGGGAGAAGTTTCAAGCTCTATACTCTTGGACAGAAAGTAGTTTGTCAAGAAGGCGTTTTAACCCTCTATGCTAATTAATGAGTTAGTGTAGCAGTGCATTTTTATATAGTAAGAATTATGAAACTCTAATGGTTGGCATCACTGAATGATTTCAGTGATCAGTGAGTTATGAGGGACAGGCCATGTATAACAGGCAACAGCAGGAGTGGACTGCAGAATCAAGGACAGTTGAGATGGACAGAGGTATTTCTGTGTGGAGAAGATGACTTCTGGGCAAAGAGAGAAGGAACACTAGAAGGTACTAGGGACAATTTTAAAATTATTACATGGAATCGCTTAACAAGTTAATAGAACAATGCACTTTACAAACAGTAAGAAGAAAGAAACAGAATGTCTGGCATTATGTTCTGACTGTAAGGATTTGTGATTTACTAGGCCAGGGGCAAAAATAAGAAGCGACACTAGAGATGTTTTGTCAACTAGAGCCTGGTAGAAGGTATATGTGTGTGTGTGTGTGTGTGTGTGTGTGTGTGTGTGTGTGTGTGTGTGTGTGTGTGTGTGTGTGTGTGTGTGTGTGTGTGCGTGTGTGTGTGTTTGTGTAAGTAGGATTGCAAATTAGGAGTTTGCCAATGAGATGCATGGGCCTCCAGTTTTGAATACCTCAGGAAAATACAGATTTGAACTCATCCATCTTTACAGGTGTTTCAGAAACATGCAAATTAGCCAGTAATGAGGTCTTTCCTCATTGTGCCTAACATGCCTCCGAATCAAATTTTCCTGTATTGCAGAAGTAGTCCCTTTTGTCTACAGCTCTTAACATCAGTGGTAATGTTCTTTCTGGTACTCCAAGGGTAATGATAGTCATTCACTGTGTAGCTGTATATTATATTACCATTATTAAGCAAATATATACAATTACCAATCCTGCTATTAATTACTTATCAGTGAATTAACTGATTTTTATAGATTAGGTATCTAGGTATTGAGTATCACACTAATAGATATTGAGTGATATAATGTGATATGATGTGTTTTGTATGACACAGTAATAATGGGATTAATAACTTTATGAAAGAGCAACCCACTAATATTTTATGATTCCAGTAGCATACTGCTCCGCTACATAACAAAATATTTCATATTTCATTTAATTTGATATCAGCATTTAAATACAAATACATTTTAGACATATCTTTTTAATCCAAATATTCTTCAGGAGTCAGAAATGTCTAAGTAAACATTCTGAATTTTATAGCATACAGGAAAGTACTGTATACAGCAAAGATGTATGCAGCTGGAGCTATCCTGTAATAATAGAAATATGGAAATAAATCTTGTAGAACAGGAAAACACTGCATTCTTATAAATGACCTGATGAAGTCTACTCTCCAAACAAATATTATTTGCAACTGATGCATGAATAACATTTAGTCGGGATACAGTAATAGCAGATGTAGCTATGGAAATGAAACAGAGAAAAATATTGGCTGACAAATGTAAATTACTTATAATGACTAACATTTGCAAAATGCTTATTTTAGTTTGATATTCTTGAAAGCTGAGTTTCTGTATTTGATCCTAGCATTATATATGTCTAGTCCTAGTACAAAAGAAATGCAAACTTTCAACTAGTGGGATATTGTGAAATATAGCATGTGTAATGTTGCACAATAAAACTGAGATTTGGATTCCATTATGAATATTGCCAATAATATGCTGCACCTATACTTAGAATTAAATGTTGCTGTGAGTTTCTTTCTTGAAGAGTAATTAAGATGTCATCTGCATAACATATAAGAATACCTTTTCTTGGTATTTATTAATTCCACTTACAATAGACTGGAGCTTTCCTTGGTGTTTATTAATTCCACTTACAATAGACTGGAGCTTTTCTTGATGTTTATTAATTCCACTTACAATAGATTGGAGCTGCAAATTAAATGACTTATAGCAAAAAAAAAAAATATATATATATATATATATATATATATATATATATATATATATATATATATATATATATATATATATATATATATATATATATATATATATATATATATATATATATATATATAAAAATATATATATATATATATATATATATATATATATATATATAGATATATATATATATATATATATATATATATACACACACACACTCTATAAGACCAGTCACTAAATCATTACAGGGTCTATAATCAACATTCAGTTTAATAATACACTTAGGTCCTTCTTTTTTGCCTAACTGTTAAGTTGTGTATCTGCTTTTAGCTGATTGTGAATTTATTTTTGTCTACTGTTGCATTTCTTCTGGATATAGTTTTCTGACTGAGAACTTACAGTGTTATTCAATATTACATTCTCTCTTATGTTTGTATACTGTGGTTGAATGTCTTTGCATGAAGTTTTTTTCCATTAGCAAGTTATGTTTTCTGCAATTAAAATGTAGCTTCTCCCTCTGGTATAGCTAAACTAATTCAGATGTATTTGTTATGTCCAAAAGATAACATAGATGTGGTTGAGTTCCTAATATCAATTTCCTCACTTCTGTTTTCTGCAACAGATCAAGAAGGTTTTCCTTTTTTCCATTCATAGGTTGAATAGCTTTAGAAATGAATTTGTCTCTGTTTTCAAGACACATAGTTAGATATCAGGTACTACTGCTCAATGCTAGGACTCTTACCAAGAAACTGCATCCCCTGGAAGCTCTCCTTGCCCTAGAGAATGTTGACAATTGTGCGGTTACATAGATGTGGTTCAAGGCTGCAGAAAGGCTGCAATGCCTATCACATACTCAGACCACCCTCAGAAAAGGAAAAAATGAAAGGAGGAGGTGTTTCAATTTACATAAAAAACAATCACACTGCAAGAGTGTTCAACAGGATGAATTGCTTGAGCTACTCCATATCTAGCTAACCACAGACAAAAATTCTCCATCATATCATCCCTAGCCACAGGTCCCCAGCCATAAACCATGAAAAGAACTCTACCTACCTTAAGTTACTAGAATCACTTACTGTTCAGCTCAACACACTACTCATGAGTGATTTTAACTATCTTTACATAAACTGGGAAAAATACATGATTGCTAACATACAGGCTCTGAGATTCCTGGACTTTGTCAATGTAAATGCTCTGGACTAGCTGGTCTGCACTCCCACTAGGGACTCAGTATCCTTGACATAGTACTCACAAACATAGGGGAGCACTGCACCCCCCCCCACCAATGTAATGTCCTCATTGGTAAAATCATATCATAAATCGGTCTCCTGTGAAATAAATTTATAAGGTAGAACCTCCTTCAAACCCTAAAAGCAATTACCTTTTCCAGTGAATTACCTTCTATTAAGTAATAGCATAGGTGATTTTAAAGCTTCCTTTAACACCCAGAACACAAAAGCCTATGCAGAAGTGTATGCAACTGACTTGTATAACCACTTAAACAACTGCATAGAAATGGCAGTACCTAACTGAATTAAACCCAGGTCTAGCCTATAAAACAAATCACCCTGGTGGACCCCTGGCATAAATAGATTATGCAACAGACACAAAAATTCCTTTCTAGAAGCAAGTGGAAGGGTGCAGAACAGATAAAATAATCCATCATTAGTCTCAACAGACAAATCAGAAAACTAGTCAAGTCCTAAAAAGCCAAATACTAGACTAAAATAGATTCCCAAGCAAAGGATAACCCCAAAACATTTTTAATTATGTCTGAAATATTAAGGGAAACATTCAGCAATGTGCCGAGTTGGCTATAGATGGCACTACCTACACTCAGCCAGATGAAATAATAAACCTGCTGGCCATTAAATTCAGCTCAGATATAACCCCCCCCATCACCTCCAGTCACTCCCCATGAAATACTCCTACCATTCTTTTGCCTCTTAAAACAAAAAACAAGTCATCACTGTGCCTTCTAAAGCTATAAACATGGCATCAATGGGCCCTAATGAAATCACAGGGTGTGTATTAAATAGCTTGAAATATGACCTAGCATAACTACTCAGATCTCTTATCTAACCACAATCTCCAAACAGGCTTTGCCCCAGTAGAGTGGAAGACAGCAACAGTCATCCCTCTGCACAAGGGGGGGCCATCAACAGACCCAGAAAACTACCTACCTATAAGTCTGACTAGCCTGATATGCAATGTTATTGAAAGGATAATTTTGGAACTGATTAACAACGACATAGAAAATCTCTGGACTCTAGGCCCAACCCAGTTCACCTTCATAAAAGGTAGATCCCACCTACTCAGTCTGGTAGACCTCTTTGAGAAGGTCACCAAGGCCATGGATGAGGGTACCACCTACCTTGAACTGGACAAGGCATTTGACACAATACCCACTAAGGTATTATAGATGAACTCATAAAATTGGTCATAAACCTCTACATCACCAGATGGGTAGCCAGTTGGCTCACAGATAGTACACACGTTATTATAGTGGGGGAATCCATGTCCGGCAAGAGGCCAGTCACCAATGGAGTACCACAGGGCTCAGTGTTGGACCCCCTCCTGCTTGGGGTATACTTTTCAGATGTCAAGGCAAATGTTGATGGCCTTTGGCTGACCATGTTTGCTGATGACTGCAAGATGGGGGCAGTCACTGACCATGCAAACAATGTTGATATCCTACAGGAAGGACTGATGCAGACTAATGACTGGTGTTGCAGACTAAATGCAAAGAAATGTATAATAATATCCTTTGGAAAATCAAATACCTCTGCAAATTACAAAATTGATAGCACCCCCGCCCAAGAGTGAACCCAGTGGTGAGAGATTTGGGTACTCAGATAGACAGTAATCTGAACTTTGACCACTGTGTGTCTATGGTGGTAAGGAAATTCTACTGTGTGGCTCAACTTATAAGTAAGGCCATAGCATCCAGATCTAAGGATGCCATAGTAACACTGTATTCAGCCATCATCATACCAATAACTGAGTACAATGCACTGTTTGAAATGTACTTCACTAGGCAGCTTCAACAGTTGGAGTATCCTCAGAGGTTTTTCACCATAAAAATGCAGGGCATAACCAACATGTCATATGCGGACCTATTTAAAGCTCTTTCACTATATTCAGATTCTTACTGTTTACTGAGAAGTGATCTATGCCTGACCTACAAGGCAGTTTCTGATTCAGTCCTGAAGGAAATGTTGTATATTCACAAAACTAACTGCACAAGGGTTACCTACTCCAAGGATCTAAACCTCAACTTTGACATGAATAGATCAATGCTGAAGAGACAGATACATGTCCCAGAGATTGACTGCCCCTCCTCTGTAATAGACTTCTTATTTGTGTGAATCAGAGCCTTTCCCTGACCATCTTAAAGTTCAGCCTGGCCGAATGGGTCAGAAATTGCAAAATGTCTCCTGGAGTGACACCCATGTCCCTTATGGACAGAGGCAGTCTGTAAAATTGTCAAACTCAAACTTGCTGACCCTTATCTTTCCCCTAGGGACAGAAGATTGGGTAAAATCTAAATAACTCTGGCTAGGGTTGTAACAGTCCTTGAGCCATTAGCCTAGTAATCTCCTATGAATCTATGAACATGAGTGACCACATTTTTTTCTATTCTTTCTGCACTTTTCAGTGTTTGTCTTTGTCCACAGTTATACATCCTAAGTCTGTCTCTGGCTAAGGTTAGTAAAGTGCTAAAAAGACATGCAGCAGCTAAAGTAAATTTGTTTTGCAAATATATACTGTTGAAGATTTTTTCATATAATAATTATGGATAATTAATACTTCAGTGCTACATAAACAAAAGTATGTTTTTCCTGTGAATTGCAACTATTATTTTTAACATTAAAGGCAGTACAGTACACTAGGAGCTGCTTGAAAATTCTTTACCTCATCTATGAAATATCAAGTGTCAGTCGTAGGTGAATGAGAAGAGTTTCTAACCATGACACCTGATCCAACTCCTGAGAGGATGGCATGTAAACTTGCTAACAGTGCAAGTTTGTGTATCTTACAAATAATAACTTAAGAAAAAACTAAGGCTTACCCACTTTGTCTAGAATAAGATTTAGAAGCATCATAAATGGGTTTTTGGTGAGTAACAGTTAATAAAATTTACAGTAACACTGCCAGAAAGAAACACTGACAATTCCTAAATTAATCTAATATGTCAGTAACTTTAGCACTATCATTGTAACTAAATGAGTAGTAAACCATCTGCATTGCTGTACGTAGATTCTGCCATAATCATCTTCTTCTTCTTCTGTCAGCTTTTCCCGGTTAGGGGTCGCCACAGCAGATCACCTGTCCATTCATGATTGGCAGTGGAGTTTTACAGTGTCGAGTTGCCAGCCCAGTGCCTGATCTTCCACAGAAGGCACACACACACACACACACTCACACCTAGGGACAATTTAGAGTGTCCAATGTTGCCATATTATGGGGAGAAAAAGGTATTGTGGGTGAAAGGAAGGTAAACTTATAAACCACACCAGTATATCAGCCCTCATAAAACAATTTCTGACGTATGATATGTTACAAAATAATACTAAAGATTACTCATACTGAGAAAGCTACACGCCATAAAATGTAACCATATGACGTAAAGCATGTGTTTTAATCTTCTGAGTGTGACTTTTCTTTTAGCAGATTAATACTATGAAACAATTGTATAACTGAAACATTTATTTTCTACCTGAGGCATTATCTTTATCTCTGGAGATTAGACCTGACACCCACTTGTTTTCTTTCATCATGAGTTTATTTTGGAATTTCACATTATGATATTATTATGACTTCCAGGCTTACCTGGCATGACCTACATGGTGGTCCATTTCTCCTTAAACCACCAAACTAAAAAAAAATGCCATGGGCATGTTTCATGTTTAACATTCGCTCCTTTCTCTCATTATCTTTCTGTTTGCATTGTTCATTTGGAACCTTGTCTAACATGGCCCTAAATCTAGCAGTTATATTTGTATAAAACAGGATAAGTAATGTAATATTGCATAAATTAGATGCAGTTATAGGTAGTTGGCAAAGCAGAGCTATTGCTTTCTTAAACAGTCACATAGGCAAGCAGAGATTATCTATGGGTAATGAAGACTGCTATAGTAACTGAACAGAATAGAAGATTAGCTATAAATTTCCTCAGGCATCCCGAAAAGCAGACTAGATGTTATTTTCCTTAGGCACTACAATACTTGTGCTGTAATTTAATCATTTGTATTGGTATTCATCCTAACCCTGGACCTCAGTTATCTAACCATGTAACCTACAGTTTTGGAAAATAAGTCTGATCCAGTCACACTGAAATAAAACTTGCACATCTAAATATTAGCAGCATATTTATTTATTTATTTAACTATACATTAAGCACTTAGCAGCAATATTTAAACAGAACAAACAGTTATTCATTACATACATTTAGCATTTTGCAGCATTCTTTGTGCAGAATGAATAACATTTGATGGTACCGAGACAGATGACAGTCTAAGCTACACAGCATAGTAGCGTTTTGTAGAGTTGGATAACTAGATAATGTAATCTCACATCACTGTTAGGCAGTCTAGCAGATATGGGGCAGTACTGAATACTGAGAGGTGTATTATTAGAAGGCTGATTTTACCGTGGAAAGATGCTTATTGTCAAAGTCATGTGCTCTTAAGGTGTTCCTTTGGGATCATTTTCAAGTGGTGAGAGGAGGTAGTTGCGATATCATTCCAATATTTAGATATACATAAGGAGAAATGGTGCCTGCCATGGTTATTGTAAGTGTTGTGGGTTAGTGTTAAATATTAATCCTTGGATGGTAGATGTCTGTCAGGGATGTACTATTGTAGGAGGTGGACAATGAATGGAGTTCATTCTGGTTGATGTATCACTTTGGAGGTTGGGTTTAGCGATGCATTTGTAAATGAGTTAGAAAGTCCTAGCCATGTTTTAGACCAGTGAGGGTGAACCTATGACACGCGTGTCTAAGGTGACATGCCACAACATTTTTGGTGACACACCAGTATTCACCAACACCCGAGTTACCAAAGAAAATGAATGAACAAAAATACAAGAAATATGTGAACCTGCACTCATCTATTGAAACTCAACAACAAAAAATGCATTTGATTTGATTAACATCAGTTAATAACGTTTCTTTTTTTTTCAGTAAAATTCAAAATTACTATTAAAAATAAGGTAATTTTATTTTCTGGTGCACTGTTTTAAGCCCAGTTATAAGTATGCATATAATTTTCTCTATTGCAAGTCACTGATTTTCTTTTACTTTTATAACACACAGCAGCATATATGATTGGACTATATATTTTTAAATAAATGGATATGTAAGGAATTATTTCTGTTTTGTTCGGAGGGGGGTGGCACACCAGCAGAATCAAGATAGGCATTTTCCGAATTTTTGACATGCCAAGCCCAAAAGATTCGCCATTACTGTTTTAGACCAATATAATGACTGAATGCTTTCCTCTGTTCTAAATTTTTCCTGAAGTTGTGCATATTCTGAATAGATTAAAGTCCTCACTCTCATTAATTAATGGTTGCTGTGTTGGCTGTAATTTGTCTGGTGTTTTATTCATCTGTGGCTTGGCAATGTTAGGGGACTTTGAAGTACATGCTTATTCAGTATTTGTCTTGCTGAGGATTGGTGACATTAGAAACCAACTGAACCAGATATCTAACTGTTTCATTTTATCATGAGTTTATTCTGACAGTTTCTATTATGATTGCATAATGTAATGAGTGATGGTGACTAGCAGGATGAACAAAGTATTAGTTATATATTTTTAGATTTGAAAAAGTAAAGAAGGGTACACAGATGGAAAACAAACTCAATAACAACATTCCACCTGGGTCAGAACCAGCCGAACCACTGCTGGAAAATAGTAGTGGACACTGTTGTAATATAAAAAAGTTTAATCCAACAGAATCACTTCCAACAAGTAAAACAATGAATGACAAATGCTTTCGTCCACATCAATAGTGGACTTTATCAAACCAAAGTGCTTCCCATTATGGCAGTTTAAATAGCACTATCAATTAAGATAAAATCAGTTACATCATAAAATCAATCGGTAACAATGTAATTGTTTTAAAAACTTTAACAAGTAGTAAAACAATTATGAGTTATATTGAATAAAATGAGGGAATAAAAAATGTAAAAATTGTGCACAAACTGTTTCTTATAAACCTGAACCAAAAAAATCATTGTTTTATAAATCAAGTGCTCTGTCTTTTAAAACAGGGACTATTGAAAGATGTTCATTGATACCTGGTGGGTTATTAGCTCCTAGTTTCAGTTGCCATCTAAGTTCACTTTTACAAATACTGTTGCTCCAATCGCCTCCCCTCAGGTGCTTGTTAATAATTTCTAAAATCCCAAATCTAAACCTAGCTTCTCCACTATATACCAGTGTGTGCTTGTATAGGGCAGTGTTAATGTTTTTGTTCCCTATAGCATATAAATGTTTGTATATATGCTTGTAGTGTCCTCTACATTTTACCAGTGTAAAATCCATTGCAACCCTGGCAAACACTCAAGTAAATTAGTCCACTACTATTACAATTGCCACTGACCAGATGTACCTTTAACTGAAATTCTCCAACTAAAATAAATGGCTCTTCCAATATGTGAATGCAATAATTGCATGTTCCACATTTCTTGGTCCCTTGATTCTTTGCCTTCAAGTACAGTTGATGTTCAAAATAATATTTCAACTAGGTCCTACTTTGCAAACAAATGATGGTGATTTTCCTAGACTGGTGTATACTTCATTGTTACCTTCCAAGATAACCCAATTTTTAGACACTATGTTCCACACTTTTGGCCCTAAAGAACTAAAGTATGTAACCATAGAATGAGAAAGGCTGAATTCTTGTTTCTGTCCTGAGTGCATGGATGATGTTTTCCTACTTAGTAGTGGTATAAATTTAACCCCCCATCCTTGTAAAACTTCCAAAGCCAGGTCTTGAAACCAGTCCTTCAGGTAACTCCTATTGGTAAACATTTGTGTGAGTTACCAAGTTCACATTTAAGATCTTCCAAAGTGAAACACATCCTTGCTCCTCGAATCATTTGGCCTCTTACTATGTTTTTCTTAGTGTAGAATGGATGTTTACTATTGAATGCTAAATAACTATTTGAGTATGTCAGTTTACAAAAAACTTTGGATGTAAATTGACCATTTACCTGGTCTCTAAAAATAGTGACGTCTAGGTAGTCAATACTGACTGTGGAGAAACAGTACGCGAACTTAAAGTAAGGACACACTTGATTAATGTAGTGAAAGAAGTTGTTAACAACTGTTTCTTCCCCCTTCCAAAGGGCAAAAATATCATCCGAGTAATGGAGGTAAAGACTCCATTCATTTTCAAATCTGAATTAAAAATAAACCTTTTCTCCCAGGTAACCATCATGAGATTTGCATTCATGCAGGCACTACTCAACCCCATCACCACCCCCTTCAACTGCCTAAAGTATTCTCTCTCAAAAGTGATGTAGTTGTTATGCAAAACAACTTCATCGCTTCCACCACAAAATTAGTAAGCCCTCTTTACAAGGTTGAATGGTCCAAAAGGGCTTCCAAAAAAATTCTAAGCCTACCTCATGGGGTATGGAGTTGAACAAATCAACTACACCTATTGTTGAAAAGAATATTTGGATGCCCTTTTGGAGCATTCAACCTTGGAATGAGGGTTTATTAATTTTGTGGTGGAAGTGATGGAGCTGATTTAAGGTAAGTAAAAGAAATTGTGTGTGTGTGTGTGTGTGAGTGTGTGTGTGTGTGTGTGTGTGTGTGTGTGTGTGTGTGTGTGTGTGTGTGTGTGTGTGTGTGTGTGTGTGTGCATGTGTATATGAGTGTGTATGTATGAGTGTGGCTGTGGTTAGGCCAGCGTCTGATAGCTGACAAATTCTGGGACTTTTTACTTTTACTCTTAAAAAAACAAAGCAATCAGAGACAGATGCCCTGTATTGGTTGCTATTGCCTTTTCTGTCAAAGCTTCAGTGTACAAATGAATGTAGACAAAGCCAAAAATGGTGGTGGTCGGGTATTAAAGAGGCTCAAAATCAGGGGCAGAATTTAGCTGCCTATTATTTTATGAAAAGTATGTCAATGGTTTATTATGTAATGACTTTAATCCTTCAGTGGTTTACCAGAAAACCACATGCATATTTTTAACATTACAAAATAATGGGAAATGGAAGACCCAAATCAGGGACAGATATAACATTTTTTGTAAGTGTAAATAAAGTTAGTTGAACTACAAACTTTCATTAGCATGGACTTCCTTAAGGTTATGAAGTATGAACCTCAAATATTTGATATTTACTGAATGCATTTCTCAATTACTTGCCACAAACTGCAAATATTATTTTGACCAAACTAAACATAAGAAGCAAATTTATGGATGGTTGAGAGTCAGGCCTGGGTATGATGATCATATCTCTCAATATTTCATTTCCAAATTGTGGAACACTACTTTACAATGTGGAAAAATGGGCAATAATCTGCAGCACTTACCATATGCTTCATGTAAGAAGCTCATCTCACAATATGGCTAACAGGCCTTTTTTATATATTGTCTTTTCTACACTTACAAAAAGTTATTTTATGAATTATTCTGCTATAGCAAGTTCCATGGATATTCCTTGTAAATCGACCCTTTCAGTGTGACCACTGAGGGACATGGAATTCCAGAATCAAAATGAGCAACTTTCTTCATAATGAGTACAGCTGAGTTGTGTGTGTGTGTGTGTGTGTGTGTGTGTGTGTGTGCAACTGGTGTTCCGCAAGAAAATGGTTGTTTATTTTGCTTGGCATGTCTTACAGAAACAAAGGTCAGGCATTATTTAAAATATTATTTAAAATAATCAGTGTGGGCTGACTATGGAGTGTTCTTATTTATAACATTTCATGTTAAAAATTGGTCTGAGTAATGTTCTAGAATGCACTGTGCCATGAAATACTTAAGGAATTTTGGACCCACACTTTGTGTGACGTTGCTATCAAGGGGGATTTTTTTTTTCTCACATACTTTTTCCTGTCATGTAATTTATTCTGTGATTCTGGGAGAAATGTATATGAGATAAGTAATAAATTATGAGTGCTCTGAAAATTTGATATCTAAAGATTTTCTGTTTGAACTGCGTCAGCTCCAATTGTAGTTGTCACGTAAGCCCTCTGATACCTTGAGAACATATCTGTGTTGGTTGGGGAATGCCAATCAGATTTTTGCATCAGAAGGATGGTACCACTGATTTACCTGAACTGCATCAGCTGTCTTGTCTTTCTTGTCATTAAGTTGTCTGATGCTGAAAGGGTATATCTGTGCTTGATGGGTGAGGGAGTTGCCAACTGGATTTTTGCATGAAATGGATAGTCATGGCAACACTGATTAAATGAACTGTATCAACTGTCTTATTGTTTTCTTGTCACTGGTTCTGTCTGATACCATAAGGGTATATTTGTGCTGGGTGGGGCTGCCAATCAGATGTTTGCATCAAAGCGAAAGTACCACTGATTTACTTGTAACAGCTGCAATGTTGTTTTCTTGCCACTTAAGCAGTCAGATACCACAAGGGTATATTTTTTTGGGGGGGGGTACAGATGTTTGCATCACATGTATGGTACCTCTGATTTACTTGAACTGTATCAGCTGCCTTGCTTTTCTTGTCAATTAAGCTGCCCAGTACCACAAGAGTATATCTGTGTTGAGTGGAAAGTGGCAGCTAGATGTTTACATGAAATGGTTGGTATTGGTACCAGTGATTTCTTGAACTGTGTCAGCTGCCTTATTGTAGTTGTCTTGTCACTTAAGCTGTGTGACACTGCAAGGTTATATTTGTGTTGAGTGGAGGCGTGGCAGTCAGATGTTTGTATCACATAGATGGTACCACTAATTATTTGAACTGTACGAGTGGTCGGTGCCAATTCGATTGTTCCATGAAATGGATAAACCACTGATTATTTAAACTGTATCTGCTGCATTATAGTACTTTTTAACTGAAAGATCAATGATATACCAAAGAAGAAATGTAGCATTTCAAAGTACCTCTTGCTTATGCACACTTAGTGCCACAGTTTGGCATTTTGCATTGCACTTGCTCATTTTAGACTGCTGTGCTGATGTTTACTATTGTACATGTAGCTCTCGCTGAAAGTAACTCTTTTTTTTTTTTTCAGATGAAAATATCCTCCATCTGCAAAAAAGTGTACAATGGAGTGTCTGCTGTACATTGTCTTTTAAAAAGGCTGAAGACATGGAGTCAAATATTTTTGTGCCTGACAACCCTGCTTGTGTTGTTATCTGCCTTTACCGTGAGGTTGCTACATTTTGCATTATACTGTCTTTGGTATATGTGGAGTTGTAACCTTTTGAGTTGAATCATTTGGAACCTAACTGCAAAGTCTCCATTTCTGGTCATATGTAGTGTTGAAATAAATTGAGTGCCAATGATAGTGGCTGCGATGGATAAGAGATAAGTGACTGAAATATGAGGAGCAGATCAGATGCACTATCAAGTCTTGTCTACACCCGGAATTTTAGATGTACTGATAGCTAATAATCTGATCCCCTTTACTTACCCCAGTAAAGAAAAAAAAAACCTCTGACGTTACTACAGATTAGTGATGCATATTTAACCTTCTAGGGATTTTTTTCTTAATGCAGTTCTGTGAGTGTGTTTTCATTTCTCAGTCATGTTATCATCCTGTCTTTTCCTGGATGTGAGATGTCATTGGATTGCACTAACTTTCTCCATCTCTGACTTTGAAGTGCACTTAACTGTCACACACATTGTCTTCATATACTGAAATGAGGATGTAAATTGAGTTCTTGGGTGGTTAGTTACATATTGATGGAATGGTAGCTGTAATAGTTTTCATTGCATTACAATGGTGTTTTTAATAGGCAGCAAGAACACAGTTTTCATTTTGTATGTGCTGTAGGAATAGAGTCAACACTGAAATGAAAACAGAGATCAGCTGGGCAGCAGAAGAAGGAAAATCATGCTCAGCAGGAAGAGGCAGCAGAGCTTTCCTTATGTTTAGCTGCTTTCTTGATTAGGTAAGTTACAATCCTTTCATAGCTGACCAGTAAGTGTAAACCATGATAGCAACATAACAGCCCTTCAGCCTAACTTTACTTATAATTATAATTGTGACCTACCTTTAGTAAGCAGCAGTACTTACATGTAGCATTGCTGCCTTGCACTTTGAATGTAGTGTTCCACATCCCTACTTTTCAATCATTACTGAAAGGATTGACATTAACATCCTTTGGTCTGTATAAACAAACACATTGGATGAATTTAGAATGGACCATCGAAGTCTTACAACTTTGAATCATTAAAGAACGAACTTTAATGATCGAAGTTGTAAAACCTCAAAGCATATAACAGAGATCACCACAGAGCATGGAAAGGGAAGAATTCCCTTTACTGCACTGTAGTGTGATCTCGGAGTTGGTATATTTAAGTAGCATGGGGTGTTGGGGGTGCAGGGGGGCTTGCCCCCCCCTGCATAGAGCATTTTTTTACCTGTTTTTACTTTTTTTTATGTGTGTTCGAAGTTCCGAGACTTCGATCATTAAAGTTCGTCATTTAATGATTCGATGTTTTGGAACTTTGATCATGTGATATAGACCCCAATTTAAAGGGAGTACAGTCTATACAGCAATCTGAGGAAAGGTTTTCAAGCCCTTTACAGCCAGATGTGCAAGTGATTTTTGTATTTCTACTCTGCCTTTTGTTATTGCCTTTATTCTATAGACAGCACTTATGTATTTTTTATTTAGAGAAATCTGTACAGCTTTTCACATTCTACGTGGGTGGGTATGCAGCATCAAGCTTGTAACATTGGCAGTCTAGTCTTAACGAGAGTAAAAGTATCATTATTTTTTCAGTCATGCTTCACGCATCAGGCAACAAGTACTAAGTGAGCTGCATTTTGCAGCAAACAGTGGTTTCAGAATAGTCCAATATTATGCAAGTCATTTTTACATCAGAAAATGATGCTGTGACCGTTTTTATAACCCATGTGCACCTTGAGGTAAAAATATTGTTTGTTTTAAGCATATCATTGAAGCATCAGTGTCCATGGCAGCAGGAGAGCTGGGTGAAGAAGCATTTGTGAGCAGGTTAGGCATTCTACAGGGCAGTGTGGGTTATGCATTAATATGCACACTGCTTATTATTACTTCTTGTTCTACAGGACAGTGTGGGTTATGCATTAATATGCACACTGCTTATTATAACTTCTTGTTCTACAGGGCAGAGTGGGTTATGTATTAATATGCACACTGCTTATTATAACTTCTTGTTCTACAGGGCAGAGTGGGTCATGCATTAATATGCACACTGCTTATTATTACTTCTTGTTCTACAGGGCAGAGTGGGTTATGCATTAATATGCACACTGCTTATTATAACTTCTTGTTCTACAGGACAGTGTGGGTTATGCATTAATATGCACACTGCTTATTATAACTTCTTGTTCTACAGGGCATTGTGGGTTATGCATTAATATGCACACTGCTTATTATAACTTCTTGTTCTACAGGACAGTGTGGGTTATGCATTAATATGCACACTGCTTATTATAACTTCTTGTTCTACAGGACAGTGTGGGTTATGCATTAATATGCACACTGCTTATTATTACTTCTTGTTCTACAGGAAAGTGTGGGTTATGCATTAATATGCAAACTGCTTATTATAACTTCTTGTTCTACAGGACAGTGTGGGTTATGCATTAATATGCACACTGCTTATTATAACTTCTTGTTCTACAGGGCAGTGTCGGTTATATATTAATATGCACACTGCTTATTATTACTTCTTGTTCTACAGGGCAGAGTGGGTTATGCATTAATATGCACACTGCTTATTATAACTTCTTGTTCTTCAGGGCAGAGTGGGTTATGCATTAATATGCGCACTGCTTATTATTACTTCTTGTTCTACAGGGCAGAGTGGGTTATGCATTAATATGCACACTGCTTATTATAACTTCTTGTTCTACAGGGCAGAGTGGGTTATGCATTAATATGTGCACTTGTTATTATTACTTCTTGTTCTACAGGGCAGAGTGGGTTATGCATTAATATGCACACTGCTTATTATAACTTCTTGTTCTACAGAGCAGAGTGGGTTATGCATTACTATGCGCACTGCTTATTATTACTTCTTGTTCTACAGGGCAGAGTGGGTTATGCATTAATATGCACACTGCTTATTATAACTTCTTGTTCTACAGGGAAGAGTGGGTTATGCATTAATATGCACACTGCTTATTATAACTTCTTGTTCTACAGGGCAGAGTGGGTTATGCATTAATATGCACACTGTTTATTATAACTTCTTGTTCTACAGGACAGTGTGGGTTATGCATTAATATGCACACTGTTTATTATAACTTCTTGTTCTACAGGACAGTGTGGGTTATGCATTAATATGCACACTGTTTATTTTAACTTCTTGTTCTACAGGACAGTGTGGGTTATGCATTAATATGCACACTGTTTATTATAACTTCTTGTTCTACAGGACAGTGTGGGTTATGCATTAATATGCACACTGTTTATTATAACTTCTTGTTCTACAGGGCAGAGTGGGTTATGCATTAATATGCACACTGTTTATTATAACTTCTTGTTCTACAGGGCAAAGTGGGTTATGCATTAATATGCACACTGCTTATTATTACTTCTTGTTCTACAGGACAGTGTGGGTTATGCATTAATATGCACACTGCTTATTATTACTTCTTCTTCTACAGGACAGTGTGGGTTATGCATTAATATGCACACTGCTTATTATTACTTCTTGTTCTACAGGACAGTGTGGGTTATGCATTAATATGCACACTGCTTATTATAACTTCTTGTTCTACAGGGCAGCGTGGGTTATGCATTAATATGCACACTGCTTATTATAACTTCTTGTTCTACAGGGCAGAGTGGGTTATGCATTAATATGCACACTGTTTATTATAACTTCTTGTTCTACAGGGCAGAGTGGGTTATGTATTAATATGCACACTGCTTATTATAACTTCTTGTTCTACAGGGCAGAGTGGGTTATGCATTAATATGCACACTGCTTATTATAACTTCTTGTTCTACAGGGCAGAGTGGGTTATGCATTAATATGCACACTGCTTATTATAACTTCTTGTTCTACAAGGCAGTGTGAGTTGTGCATTAATATGCACACTGCTTATTATAACTTCTTGCAGCCATTATCTCTTAGCACATACCTCCTGGTAGTCATTTTTGCTAACATCTCATTTTGTTTTAGTCATGGTCTTACCCTGGAAGTAACACTGAGTGGAGTTGTACAATCTGATCTTCCAGAAAAAGCAGCTGTGGGTCTTCAAAGTGCAAGCAGCTTCCTTACAACTGAACCTGTGAATCAAGAACCAGCAGCTCTAATTCCAACTGGAAGTTCTACTGCATGTGAGGGGGCCTTTGCTAAACACAACAACATGCATAGTGGCAATGATAGTCAGATCAAGGTGAATACCAAGATGGAGTTTGATAAAAGAATGTGTGATATCCTCCCTCAAGATCATAAATCAAGTGCCATGACAGCGGTGGACCTCACAACTGCTGCAGCAGGACACGTGCAACTGTCCATATATTCTAACACCTGTATTGCAGTTTGTAACGGCACAAATGATGACTTCAGAAAAAGTGATGATGAAAATGGCTAGTACACATGCTGTAATATATCGTGACTATATAGTCACAATCCCCTGAAGGCTTTGTGTCCCTTAAACACTTTGTGGGATATGCTGGAAGCCAACAAAACAAAAGATGCAGTTCACAGCTTTACATAAATTCAAGTTTTCACTCTATTTGCAGATTTTGGATGGGGTCTTTTGCTGTCCATGCCTTGTCTTCAACACAGCATGAGAGTGTTTGTTGGTTTCCATGCCAATGGCAGATTGATCTAATACAAGGAAGATTCTGGAATGCCATAGTATATCAAACGACCCTAAAAATGTACTTGCAAAGTCAAAGGCATTTCTAGAAGTATGCACTGAGCAACTGCAAACAGCTTACCAGTGTATTGTTCAGAAAGATGAGAAGTTGCAGAAATAAACAGTGTATACCTTGAGACACACTGTGCAGATGATTCTCTGTGGAAGACAGAATTACCACTCCATGGATGCTCAGCAGAAGAGGAGTATGTACTCACTGACCATTTATAGGAAGCTTCATGAAATGTATTGTGCGCTTCAGCACAAATTTAGAATGAAATTGTTATCCTTCTTGGGTTGCAGATTCAAAGAAAAGTTATGTAGAGTTAGAGGCAAAGTTCATATATTTAGTTGCAGCTGAAGCAACTATCATCTGCCATAAGGAGCAATTGACTCTGGCACATTTACATTCATAGAATTGTCAGAAATGTGGAAATCTGTGAAGATGTAATTGAGTTTGATGAATGTGACAGCAGAGGAAAAGCCTTAGCTGATCTTTCAACAGAGACCCATGATGTGGGCATGAATAAAAAGCTATCATGAGTATAATGATATGACAAAGGAAGCAACATGCTTGGCCATTTTAATGGGGTTCAGGCAAGAATTTGAGCCCTATTTCCAGAAGCCATGTGCACTGCCTGCACAGCACACACTCTCAAGACTGCCATTGTTCACTCATGCAATGCCAACACCCTCAAGCCCTACAGAAAAGTAATTTCAAATGTTAAACTCTTCAGCTAAATGTGACAAAGTATATTTATCCCACATTAAGGAATTAATTCACACATTTGTCAGATGGAGAGAGAAGTCCAAATGAAGACAAGGGTCCAGATGGAGAGACAGGGTCTAAATGGAGAGATGATAAAATCAGCAGGCAAAAGAGAGCAGTATTGCTGGAAATGAATTTATCCTCAGGTCATGGTGAGTACCTTCATAAGGAGGACCCTGTTTTTTACAAAATCTCACCAAGATGACACTGGTAAATAGACTGTATTCTATATAGCACATATCACATGACAGAAGTAGGTAAAAAAAAAAAACAGCAGGGTGCATAAGTCGCAGGATAAATAAGTGCTCAATACTGGTTGATGTACTGGTGCCAGGACTGGAAAAAATGACAATGTAGAATCCTCATATGGAAACATTCCTATAATGGGGTTAAGCCAGGCTCAAGGGGAGGATGCCTCCATTGTAGAAGGAAGTAGTAGTCCACATAAAACACAGAAACTGACAAGTTAAAAAAGAGTCATAAAGATGGACTAATGAGGATAAGAAAGGAATTATGTATTGTTACCATTATGCAAGAAGCCCATAATTTCCAGAATACCTGCACAAAAAACTGTCAAAGGCTTCAAATCTAAATTTGTGTTCATTAATACAATAGATTCACGAAAAACATTACCAAGACCAAGAAACCTTAGGCCTTTTGAAAAAGAAGGGAATGAGGAAGTGTGAAAATATAAAGAAGAAAATCAAGAGATTATTTGAAAAGTAAAAAAAAAAAAAAAAAGAAAGAAACACAGTCATGGGAAAGAAAGAAAGAAATATCTGATATAGGGTAATAGCTAAACAAAGGAGAAAGTCAAGCTAACCAATACAAAAAAGCAGCTCCAATTATATTTGAAGAAGAAATACAGGCAAAGGCACCCAGATATGGACAATTTAATGATATAAAAAATAAGATCACAAAGGAAGAATGTTGAACAAAAGATTAGTAAAGTGGAAGTGAAACAGACGCTGAAGTTATGGAATACCTGTGAAGCGAAGGAAGGATTTAGTGTAGAAAGTCTAACACAGGTTATATCACAGCATGATGGAACAATAAGCCCCAAAACTAAGAAGAAACAGGTGGAGTGGGAGATATCTGAAGAAAAAAATATGGATATGGGAAAGATAAAGAGTTTTATTATGGTGCAATATTTATGCAAAGGAGAAAGCAAAATTAATCAGTACAAAAATAGCAGTACCAAAGACATTTGGAGAGAAATACAGGTAAATGTATCTGGATATGGAAAATTTTGAAATACAAAAATAAGAAAACAAAGGGAAAGCAGAAAAGAGGATTAGTAATAGACACGTTAAAGAAACAGAAACTGAAGTTATGGATTACCTGTGAACTGAAGGATTTAGTGCAGAAAATCCAATTTCTGTAACATCACAGCATGACTGAGCAGTGAGTCCCCATATTAAGCAAAAGAGATGGAAGCATCTAATCAATTGCCACATGAGGATACTCTGTAGCCTTCAGTAAGAATCCAATACAAAAGGTCAGGTGGAGTTGCACAGCAAGGGAAGGAACAAGAAACAGTGACAACTCTGATGCAGTCAATGTTGTGGAGTGATGGGCCAGTGAGTTCCCATATGAAAGAGCAACAGATAACATAGGATGCAGCTGAAGACAATATGTCACAGGAAGATATTCTGGAACTTTCTGTAGAATGCCTGCAGGAAACAGAGATAAAAAAATGTGCCCTCAGTTTAGAAGAAAATGATCTAAGGGAAGAGTTGTTTGATTTAATAGAGATGGATAGATATATTAAGATCAATTAATGAAATAGATTACAGAATGTCAGTAAGACCCAAAATGTTAGAAGTCTGATTAAATAGATGATTGCAATAAACAGAAATTCATGTGACATAACAGACGTAAATAGGATATATTATTGTGCAGCTAACTTAATAACAGATAAAGGCTCACCACAAAAATACAGGGAAATAAGGTAAAGAAAGGGAAAAAATCAAATACCATCACGGAAGTGTTGAATAGAGAAAACTATAAAGCTATTATGACAAGAAGTATCACTGTTAGAAACGTATAGGAAAGGAAACATATCAACAAAAATACTTAGATAGACATGATAAAAGCAACAGCAGTATTAAAACAAAGATCTATTGTACACTATTTATTTAACATTTGTTGCCTGAGAAAGTCCAAATAGGACAGAGCCTTTTTTCAGCAGAGGCCCAGGGAGAAATGTTCCAGACACATGTCTTTGAAATGTGGGAGGAAACTGGAGTATGCAGAGGAAAGCCACATGAATGCAGGGAGGACATGCCGACTCCACACAGAAGGCACTCCAGCCAAAAATTAAATCGGAAAACCTGTTGCTGTGAGGCAACAAGGTTAACTGCTGCACCACTGTGCCTCCCTATTGCAAATCAAAAACTGGAGATATCAGCACAGACAGAAAAATGTAGGAGATATGCAGATAAATATAAAGGAAAAGCACAAAATAAGGAATTCGTTGATGACCCCCCAAAAAAGAAAATTAAGAAACAAAGCAAAAGGAATAGAAACACACCTTTAGGGGTACAATTACCAGCCCTAAGGAGGCTGGTGAGACTCAAGGGGAAGAATCAGCAACAACAGCAGAGACAGTTATGGCAGAACTGTTGGCGGGGAGCCTGGAAGAAGAATAAGGGTCGCCAGCAGGTATGGAATTAAATACGAGTATGAATGAGCAGTTTTTTGAGACTGAAACATTCATGTCAGGTGGTAACCAACCCAGCAGGGGATTTCAAAGTGTATATTTACAGTGGGCAAGTGGTGAATGAAAATTTTGCAGAATTAATATCAAAAGGCATGTCTTTTTTTTCGCAAAAATATCTAATTTGCCTAAAACTTTGGTGGACTTAAGACTATTTACTAGGAAATTGAACCTGTCTATGAAATATTGGAATCAAGCTGAATGTCAGACAAATTACCTAAGAGTGCCTAGTATATTTAACCCCCTGCCTGCATCCACTTTTGAACGTCTACAAGAGAATGTGCGACTTAGACCTAAGACATGGCCTGGTTTAGAGAAGACAAAAGGTCTCCATAACATCCAAGGGGAAGAGTTACAGGCCATTAGGAGTCTAAAATTGCATAGCATCCAATTCATGAAACTGGATAAAGAGGGAGGGGTAGTTTTGATGGACAGTGTTATTTACATCAGTAAAATGAATGACATCTTGTTCCAGGATTCATATCCCCAGGTGTCAAAAAATGAGGTGTACATGGGCTATAGTAGAATATACTCTACCCTGTTTGACATGTTTATGCAGAGTCTAATTCAGAAGGAAAAATATGAGTATTTATGTATAAAAGAGGCTGTTATCCCCAAAATATTTAGGTTTCCTAAGCTACACAAGGACATAGTTAATCTACCATTTTATCCAATTGTTGATGCCAGGAATTCCATCACATCAGCTATTGCAAAGTACTTGGATTTTAAGATGAAACCATATGTTCAAGCAATGAAACACCTGGTAAAATATTCTTGGCAATATTTACAGATGTGTAATGATGTGGGGAGAGTTACTCATGGCCTGTTTGTTACAATTGAAGTAACAGATCTGTACTCAGTGATCCCACATGATGTGGGACTGGAATGGCTTGCAGAATTTTTGCATTTTCATTTGGGTTTGCATCAAGATAAAATTAATTTGCTTTGTGATCTTATGGAATCGGTTTTGTATATCAATTATATATTTTTTGAAAATCATTTTTTTTTCTGCAAATGAAAGGTATGGCCATGGTTGCAGCCTGTGTGGGCATCTATGCCAACACAGTTATAACTATCTGGGAGGAGACATTTTTCTTTAACAGTAGCGTCAAAGAATCCTGGACCACATACACTAGGTACCAGGATGACATTTTTCTCATATGAACAGGACACCAGGAGGCAATTTTAAGTTTCAAGGAGTATATCAACAGATCTACTGGTTTTCTAAAATTTTCATTTGAGGTGACTGACCAAGCCATTGCGTATCTGGATGTGGCACTTAGAAATGATGCCAATGAGTGTTTGGTGTCTAAAATAAATAAGAAGCCCACATATTCAAATGTTTTTTGTTTTTTTTTACATTTTGAAAGTTATCATACTCTCCAGCAGAAAAGGCAGTTTTAAAAGGACAGTTGGTTTGGGCAGCATGAATGACATCATCATACAAAGACTTTGTGGAAGAATGTCTTTTGTTAAAATCCATGCTTTTGGGACATGGACATCCTGAAGCCTTTGTTGATTCATCTGTAGATGAAGTCATGATTAAAAGATAGATCAATGTATATGTGCCTATTTTAAAGCCACAGTTGACACCCCCATGTAGGCTGGGGGAGTCATCATTTAATGGGTGGCCAAAGTAATTACTCCAATAAATGGAACTGTTTCAGCTCTGATTTCCAAGTACAAGAGTTCCTTTATCCCCACTTTTTCTTTAGATCAAGCAGAGGTTAGAATAATAATTATGAAAAATTGGGTAATTATTAGGGAATATCATGAGTTAGCTAGCAAGTTAGGAGACAAGCCAACAATAATTTTCAGGAGAGGCAAAAACTTAAAAGATTTTATTGTGAAAAGATGTGGGTTTTGTAGAGCTTTCCCCTATATAAAATATACACAGGTATTTGTTATCAATGGGAAGACATAGCAAATGCAAGGTAATTATAACTGAAGTACAAAAAGAGTGGTGTATGCAGCCCTATGTGAGTCTTGCACCACTTTTTATATGGGCAGGATGGAAAGGGTGTTAAAAGACAGGATAAGGGAACATGTGCATGCTATTTCTAAATCACATGAAACAAATGCTTTGGCTAGGCAAATTAAATTGTATCTTACATGTTGTTTTAAATTTGTTGTTTTGGAGAAGTTGATTGAAAATCCAAGGGGTGGCTCTTTGGGTTTGCATTTGGATAAAAAGAAACTGCTGTGGCTATTGAAATATAATGCAACTGTGAGCCCAGGCTTAAATGAGTTGATATCTGTGTGTGTGTGTGTGTGTGTATATATATATATATACATATTTGTTAATAATTATTTGAATGGCTATTTAGTTATTTTTTTCGTATTTTCTAAGCATGTTTTTAAGTGGTTCTGTTAGTATTATGTGATGCATTACACAATGCTTGTAATTGTGTGTGGGCTCTTTAAATGTGATACATTGGAAGTCACATGATGATGGGATGTGTTTTAAATATGGTGGAGTATTCAAGTGTATTTCATCTGATGAAGCCTGTTTATTACAGATGAAAGTGCTAATCGTGGTTGTTTTAGTGAATAAAGTTGGACTATTTGCCGTTTCTGGGTCCTGCCACTTTTTATTGCAGATTTTACAGTTTGTTGTTGTTGTTGTCGCAAATTACACAAAAAAGAAATAGATGGATTTTGGAGAAATCTCTATAAATATCCTGTGGAACATAATAAAGATGCTGAATGGATAGAAAATAAATTCAAATGTACAGGTTATGAAATGAGATGAAAGAACGATGAGAGAATATGAAACAAAATTAAGAAATTGTCCTAATTTTAACTGGAAACTGTATATCTCATCTGATGAGAAGTTGAAACACATCTGGAAGTGGTCAAAACATTCTTAAATGATATAAGAATGTCATTTGGACTTGACAAATGTGTAAAACTAACATTTAAAGCAGGAGAGCTTCATCACAAAGAAAATATCAGTCTGGGATAGGAATGTGATATAAAGGAACTTGAACAGGAGGGAGTTTATAAATATTTGGGAATGGATGAAGGATGAATAACAAAACATAAATAAATGCAAACAAAGCTCAGTAAGAATATCTTAAAAGAATAAAATTAATGCTGAAAACATCCCTAACATCTTGGAACAAAAGGCCAGACTGTAAACCAATTTGCTCTTCTTGTTTCAACTTACAGTTTTGGGGTGATTGACTGGCCCAAAAAGGTATTGGATCAGTGAGACAGGAAAACAAGGAAAAATGTTCACGCTTATCAAATGATATATAAAAATCAGTGTATACCAAGAATATATTCCTTGTTCTGAAGGAGGTATGGGCCTCCTCAAAACTGGTTGCATGTACAGATCTGCAATCATAGGACTGCATACATATTTGCTGACCTTATCAGATCCAGACATAGTGAAGGTTTTGAAACATGAAGAAAACATATCTTAGAAGACTTTCATATCAGTGTCAAGTGGGAATAGAAACCAAACCAGAAGTAGATAAAAATCAGGCAGCAACAGAATGTGCCAAAAAAAGAGAAAATAATAAACAAAAAAACAAAACAAAACAAAAGAAAGAATATAAGGAGAAGGACAGAAGTCTCAGCGTGCTCTGTTTGCAAAACCTGACAAAGAAGTTCCCCTCACCCACTTCATCTTGCCTTGCTTTAGTAAGTAACCAGGGAATAGTAAGTCTTTAGATCAGTCAGGAAAATATAGTGAGATTAGTGAAGTAATGTTTTTATGTATCTGTTTGAATCTATCCATCTCTGTTATTTTTAATATTTTCTGTGGTTGAAACTGTAGTGTTTATTGTAAATTGATATTTAGTATTTTCATATACTTTTATTATTTATTATTAGATGCATTTAAACTTTTCATTGTGGCTTGTCTTTTAGAGAATAGTTTAAACTTTGACAGTACTTATATTTATTTGGTGAAACTGTGGCCGCTTCTGAAAGCCGTGCTGCATTGGTCAAACACTACCAATTGTATTAGTATTATTTTTACTCAGTATCATTGGGTACCCTTGTAAGAGCATTACAGTAACTGGTATTGTAGTGTTCTGGTGGCAGTATCTACCTTATAATCTTGGCAGAGGGAGCATAGCTGATAAATCTGTGCCAACCTTTCCCAGGTGTGTGTGTGTGTGTGTGTGTGTGTGTGTGTGTGTGTGTGTGTGTGTGTGTGTGTGTGTGTGTGTGTGAAAATCAAATCTCAAAGACTGTGCATGTCAGCTACTTTAAGCAGGGACACAGAACAATGGTTTAATAGAGAGGGTTGTAGAGGACATGACTTGAAACACTCAGATGAGGACTGAATTTTACAGTTGTGTCAGTGGTGAGTCCTACATGGGGGACTGGAAAGAGAGAGGGAAAGCTAGCCCCAAGATGGAGTGTGTTCCCTGTGTGTTCTTAAGGGAAGTTGTGCCTAGTGCAGAGAGCTACATCTGGAAATACTGTTGTATGTATTTCTGTTCCAAGTGAATGTCCATCAGCAGTGTCTGTGGTGAGGATTGAGACTCCTTGATTACTGGCCCAGAGGAGGGACATCTCATACTAGTGAGTAGTGGTGGGGATATTAATTTAACTTCTGTAGCTTGCAGGCAGTTGTCACTGGAGGTGTGTGTACTCTCAGCAGGTACAAGGTAAACATACAGAGTCTTATTTTCACAACAGTTTTATTTACTTTGTGTTAGTTTAGTTTAGTCAGGAAAAGCAGTCAAAGATGTCAGCAGAGGTTTACGGCAAGATGACAAAGAATCAGTTGGCCAAGGTGTGTGAAGCCAAAGGAAATTATTTCAGTTTTAATCACAGCTGTGGCATGGATGAGCAACCAGGAAGACAACCAGTCAGGTGATGGGGATGTGCAGCCCTCAGAAATAGGACAGTTCACCTTTTCCTCAAAGGACCTAAAAATCTGTCTGGAGTTAAAGAGACTTGAACCCGAGGCCAAATGTTTGGAATTAGAATAATCAGAGACACTGCAGCTTTTGGAGGCTGAAGAAAATGAGAGACTGTGGCAGGCAAAACATATGGAATTAGTATCAGCAGATGGGTCTATATTAGAACACCGATGTTTCAGAACATTGAATGTTCTAATATTGAACCCTATTCAGCGAACGCTGAAAAAAAAAACTATTTTTTTTCCCAGGGAAAGAATTTGGTTGTCCATTTCGGCCCCTTTGCTATTTTCATTGCTGTGGTGGAATGTTACCAGTCAGGTTCAGGTAAGTGTGTGATTGTGTGGACGTGAGGGTTAGGGTGGGTTAGGTGAGTTAGGGTTAGGGTGTGGGTCAGGTAAGTGTGCAATTGTGTGGACGTGAGGGTTAGGACAGGGTAGGTGAGTTAGAGTTTGGACGCAGGTGAGGTGAGTGTGCGATAGTGACGGACCTTAGAGTTAGGGTATGGGTTAAGGTAAGTGGATAGTTAGTGATGTATGTACAGTTTAGTGTAGGGTTAGATGTAAGATTTTAGGTGTATGTGTGTGGATTGTTGTTTGTTTGGTGTGCTTGTGTTGTGTGTATGTGTTTTGGAACAGCGAATGTTTTCCCTAGGAAGAAATTTGCTGTTCTGAATGTTGTCAGCATTCACTGAATTGGGTTCGATATTAGAACATTCGAAGTTCTGACACTTCGATGTTCTAATATAGACCCTCAGCAGATACTCTGAGGCATTTGGAGGCTGAAGAAAATGAGAAACAGTGCCAGTGTGAGAGGGAGATGCTGATTCTTAATCAGGGTCATGGAGATAATGTGGAAGGGAATAAATGAACCCCAGAAGCAATAAAGCTCAGTAAATTTCTTCCACAGTTTACAGAGGGTGATAATTTTGATACTTTTATTTATATAGTTGAAAGAGTATGTAAACAGTATAATGTTGACCAAGGGCTTTGGTTAGGTTTCCTGACCCCCTTACTCCATGGCAAAGCTGTAACTGCTATTTCTACATTGCCTGATACTGAATGTTTAAGCTGTGATAAAATAAAACAATGTTTATTTGAATGTTTTAAGTTAACACCTGAAGCTTACAGAAAAAAAAAAGTTTCATGTGCATAGAAACAAGGCAAATGAAAGTGTATGTGATTATATTGCTGGGTTAGGCACTTATTTTCATAGATGGTTGAGTGTTTGTCAAGTCACCACTTTTGAAAGGCTGGCAGACTTTTTGGTGAGGGAAAAAGCCCTTAGCACTTTACCCGAGGACATGAGAATCTAGTTGGCAGACCAGGAGTATAACTCTGCAGATGAGCTGGGGAAAAAAGGGGAATCTCTTCTTAGCAAGCAGGGCATCACTGCAAAAGAAGGGGATACCCAGTGCTGCACATGGATACAAGGGAACCCATGGTGTGCAGCCTAAAGCACCCCATCAAAGTCCACAAGTAGCAGGGGAAGCCACTAGTTCAGGTACATGACCAGGATCAAGTTTTAGATGTTTTAAATGTAACCAGTGGGACCATGAAGCACAGAGATGTCCACAGAAGCAAGGTGGGGAACAAAAGGTGGGGGAGCCAGCAAGTGCAAATAACAGTATGCCAGTGTAAATTGTTTGGAATCAACAGGGGTACCACAGTTTATATCTAATCTCAGTGGATGGAAAACAGGCCACTTCTGAGAGAGACACAGCTTCTGATGTAACCATTGTGAAGACTGCAGTGGTTAATGAGGAGCAGTACTTGCTTGGGGCAGTCCACTCCAGTCAGAGCTTTAAGAGGGACCCTATTCCAAATGACTTTTTGCCATGGTTCTCCTTGAATTTGAGGGTGGAAAAGGAAGCAAGCAAGTAGGTGTGTTTGAGGATATCCCTGCAAATGTCCTGATAGGGAATGATTTTGTTTATGCAGTATGTTGTGTGCATGCAATTGCACACAGTCAAGCTTGGGGACAAGCATGTGGAGCTGGTAGCTTAGGTGAGATCCAGACAGACCCAAAGTTGAAGCCAGGGCTGGAGAGGTGCCTATTTCAGGAAGGGAGTACCCTGTAGCAGTGAGTCTGTAGGTGAGCTACAGCTGCTAGTAAGTACTGATATTCCCTTGGATAGAGTGACTGCAAGGGTAAAGTTGAGTGGTAGCACCCAGGATGACGTTAAGGCACTGCTGTTAGAAGATACCAGACTATCTATGGTAGGGGAACTGGGAAGGATCACAAACGCAGAGTTGAGACAGACTCAGCTTTTCTACCCTACACTAAGAGGCTTGAGGGTGGAAGCTAAAGATGCACCTGATTCTCAAGGAATAGTGGAGTGGAGCTTCTAAATGCTATAACACATCTTAGTAAAGCTTTATGTGTGTGTATGGTAACAAATATGTGCTAGATTCTGGTTCAGTTTTTAGTAAAGGGGGTAGTGTGTGAACCAGAAGTCAGGTGTCTAGATGTATGTGATGTCATTCTGTAATCCAGCACTGAAATGTTGTTTTAATACTAAATGAGACAAAAGTCTCAGGGCAGTCTGTTTGTGAAACCTGAAAAAGAAGGATGCCTCACCCACTTCATCTTATCTTGCTTTAGTAAGTAACTAGGGTATAGTAATTGTTTAGATCAATCAGGAAAATATAGTGCAATTAGTTAAGCACTGTTTTTCCGTGTCTGTGTAACTCTATCCATCTGTTTGTTTTTAATATTTCCTGTGCTTGAAACTCTGATGTTTATCATAAATAGGTATTTAGTATTTTCATGTTCTTTTATTATTTATGATTAAATATATTTAAACTTTTTGCTGTGGCTTGTCTTTTACAGAATATTTTAACCTTTGAGAGTTGTTGTTGTGTTTCGGCTTTTCCTGGTTAGGGGTCGCCACAGCGGAACTCCGGTCCGCTAATAATTGGCAGTAGATTTTCACGAATACCAAGGTGCCAGCTCGACATTCAACCTTCAACGAAGGCACACCTATTTACGCATGTCTTTTGAACGCCCACCCAACTGCGGGGAGGACATGCAGACTCCACACAGAAGGCACTCCCTGCAGTCCAGCCGAGAATCAAATGGGAGAACCTCTTGCTGTGAAGCAACAACACTACTGCTGCACCACCACAGAAGTCATTTTAACCTTTCAGAGTACTCATATTTATTTGGTGACACTGTGGCCACATCTGAAAGCCTACATTGTTCAAACACTACCATTTGTATTAGTATTAATTGGGTACCCTTGTAAGACCCTTAGAGTAGCTGCGTTTTGAATGTTCTGGTGACAGTATGTACCTTACAGTATGGGCAGAGGGCCATAACTGGTAAATCTGTGCCAGTCTTTCCCAGGTGTATGTGTGTGTGTGTGTGTGTGTGTGTGTGTGTGTGTGTGTGTGTGTGTGTGTGTGTGTGTGTGTGTGTGTGTGTGTGTGTATGTGTGTGTGTGTGAAAATCAAATCTCAAAGAGTGCATGTGTCGGCTACTTTGGACACAGAGCACTGGTTTTGCAGAGGGGATGGTGAAGGACTTGGCTTGGAACACTCAGCTGAGGACTCAACTCTACAGCTGTGTCAGTGGGGATTCTTATTTGGGAACCTGGAGAGAGAGAGGGAAACCAAGCCCCAAGACTGAATGTGTTCCCTGTTTGATCTTAAAGGAAATTGTGCTTGGTGCAGAAATCTGTGTCTGGAAATATTGTATCTATTTTTGTTCCAAGTGAATGCCCCCTCACCAGTGTCCATGGTGAAGACTGTGACTTCTTGATCACTGGCCCAGAGCAGGAATGTCACACTTACCACCATTTTAGGGAATATTGTGGTATATGACAAAAATGCAGACAGATATCTGTATTCTATGGCACAGTTTGATTTAATTGTCACTCTGGGAACAATGAAATCTATACTTGATATAATTAAGGCACTTCATATGTGCCTTCAACAGGAACAGATTGACTTGTCTGATGTGAAGAAGCAAATATTCCCCCGGATTTACGAATTCTCCTTGTAAGACTAAATAAGTCTTACTCGGAAACTGCAGTTGAACGGTATGACATCAGCGTGCCATGCATATTCATGAGGGCACGCTGACTCCACTCCAAGTCCAACACGGACAGTGCAGGAAGGCAGGCACGTGTCTGACTGCCGAGCAGTCCAAAGGTCCATGTCCCTGCAAGTGTCTGAATTGTGAAATGTCAACACACATGAGTGAGTCTGCTCAAATGTCTATGTACCCAACACTACACTCCCTCACATTGTAAACCCCTAGTACAGTTATGAAAAGTAAAACTTTAATTTTTTTTTCTAATTCCTGATATAGCTGCCCGTATTTGCACGTGTTTGCGCGGGTGTTCCCATTGCTTAGCTGCAGAAGAACATAATAAGGAATATTTATGCAAATTAAGCCAAATAGCAATAGCGTAGTGGTAGAGCCTTCGCACAAAGAGGAGGCATTCACGGTTCGAGTCCCACCACTCCCCTTTCTATTTTATGTTTTAAATTAGTATATGAGATAATTCCTGACATATATGATTACAATTTTACTAAAAAGCATTGAAATGGCCTATATATCAGTGAACAAAATGTATATTTATAAAGGATCCTGACATATAGTTGGCCGTAGTTAAGCAGCGCTTTACCCAGCGCAATATAGTTGCCCGTAGTTAAGCAGCGCTTTACCCAGCGCAATATAGTTGCCCGTAGTTAAGCAGCGCTTTACCCAGCACAATATAGTTGCCTGTAGTTAAGCAGCACTTTACCCAGCGCAATATAGTTGCCCATAGCAAAATAGCGCTTTACCCAGTGCAATTGTTTTGCGCGGAGGTGCGCGCAGTGCCAACCAGCGCACCATTGGGCAACATGGAGCAACGTAAAGCAAAGTTGCCTAAACACAGCCACACCCCCTAGTCTGTCTGGACAGTAGTAAAATAAAAAGCAATGACAAGGTTCGAACCCAGGACACAGTGCACCATAATAAAAGTACTGAACCACTAAGCCATGACAGCTTAGGATAAACAGCCACTGTTAACATACATATACTTATAAATGGTAGATTAACCATTGCTAAGCAGGTCTGCAGTCAGCCGAGAATTTTTAAAAATGGCCAATCACAAAAAAGTGTGAGAAATGCGGCATATTTAAGCCCCATAGGCGGGAATACTCGCCATAACTGATTGTAGCTCCCATCTGCAGTTAGAATGGCTGGTGCTGGAGAGGGTACTTGCTTTCGAGTGCAACGCTGGGGCATCGAGAAGTCAAAATACATGGTTTGGCTCCTTGTCCACCGTCATGAGTCAAGACTCCTGCAGGGCCAGTTCCAAGGGACGGAGTACAAAGCAGAGGCTTGGAACTGGTTAGCTCATGATCTCACCAGTGCCACAGGTGTTCCTTGGACTGGTGAGCAGGTCCATCACCACCATGCAGACCTGAAGAGATGGAACCAGGAACTACTGAACCAATGCATAGAGGAGGCCTGTGACATGCAAGATGCCCCCACTACTGAGTAAGTAGCCATGGAATGCAGTATGTAAGGCATGCTAATTTAGTCTATATAATGGATAGGTAAGTCTCAATATCCCTTCATTTACTTCACAGCTGCAGGTGTCCGTGCTGCGAATCAGCAAGCCTATGCAGATAGGCTGCTAAGGCTGTGCCACCAGGCAGGTTAGTAATTATTCTGCATGTATTGTTATATAAAATAGGTGAGAGAGCCTGAAAGAAAGTGTTGTAGCCCAATAATACAGCCATAAAATGCCCTGAATAATTCCTCTGCATATACTGTTATATAAAATAAGTCAGAGAGCCAGAAAAATAGTGTAGTAACCCATTAAGAAAGGTAAAATAAGTCTGGAATAATATCTCTGCATGTACTGTCATATAAAATAAGTGAGCGAGCCTGAAAAAGAGTGTTGTAACCTATTAATAAAGGTATAATATGTCTTGAATATGTCTTCTGTAGGCACTGTAATATCAAATAAAGGAGAGAGCCTGTAGAAAAGTGTGTAATGTAATTAATAAAGGTATAATACTTGGAGTGTGTCTGCATCACTTACTTTGAAATGTTGTTGTAAGCTTGCATTATACAAATAGTACTGTTGTAATAAGTGCTGTCAACCCACAGTTGGGCAGTCCCATATAAAGTGGATGATGGAAGTGCTAGTAGCTGTGAAGCATATATACAGTCCTCAACAGTCAGTTAATGGCTGGCATGCATAAGTAAATCTGGCACACGAGTAGCTTGTTAATGTGTTCCCCAGAAATGTGAGTGTGCTACACGAAATGTAGGGTTCTGTAGAAATTTAACTGAAAATGTCACGTGAACACATCCAGATATGTAGATATAAAAATATAAATAAAATAAATAACTATGTAGCAGTAACATCTGCATCTTGGACAGTTAGTATGTCAGATATAGGTCAGGTATATAATGAACTAGCCAAACCCATTACACAACCTAATGCATGTTGCCAAGTGTAATAATACATGTAGGGGATATACACCTGCAGTCAACAGGAATGTAGTGTAGACTAAAAGTACTTATAAGATGTTAATTGAGGTTTCTTTCTACACCCTACTGTATGTGCATAAACAATGCAATTCCACACCTCAATGGGTATGTCTAATCTCAAAACATTTGTTGGGACATATGTCCTATTGTTCTATAAATATCTGCATTTACTTTGATGCATGTGCCCTGTTCAAACACCACAATCTTGGTGGCCTGTTGCCACCAATCATCTCTGCATGCTGTTGGAATGTCCACTGTAATTCAATATATGCATGTGTTATGCTTGCTGTTCAACTGTTGGAACCTTGGTGTGTTGGGTTAATAGGATTATTACTGCATGCTGTTACAACTAATTTGGAATGCTGTTGTTTATGTTGTAATTAAACACACTTAATCACAGAACATATGCGAAGGCCGGTCCCAGTGGACCCACCTGTCCCTCCTCAGCTGGCGATTGCATCTGGCACCAGCAGGTCCAGTGCCCAGCCCGGACTCCCCTCCTCCGTTGGTCATGTGCCACCTTCGGGTGGAAGCATTGCAGGGGATGGGGCTCATTCCCCCATGCAAGCGTGGTCAGAGAAGGGCCACCTGTCCCCCTCCGAAGGGTCTGGGTTGTGGTGCGTAGGGAGATCCAGCGTTCAGTTGCTGATCCCCTATGCCAGCTCAAGGTGAGAGTGGCATGACTCACGGGTGAGCCTGCCCCTCCTACACAGCCCCCAGCACAGCCACCTTCGGGGCTGTGAAGGTGCAGTGGTGACTGCCCATGGGTGGGGATCTCAGTTCCACTGTTACCATCTGTGGGCTCATGGGCTTGCGATTTCCAAACATCCAACCCCATCAATTGTGTTCACCCACCCCATGTATCATACTCTGCCCCTGTATGCGTCTTGTTTGTCTTGTATGTTTACCTCCCCAACCTACCTCCCCAAATATACCTACCTCCTCTACCTCACTTTCCACTCTCACCTGAAAAAAAAAAAGGGCAATCTGTTCCCACAAAAAAATTACGCCCCATACATAGCTGCCCATTTCTCACACATGTCCGCTGGACATGTAAACTGATAATTATAATTGGCAGTACAACAGACTTTGTTGTCCTCACCCATCTCTCAGGGGTGGAAGGTTTCAAATTTCACTCCAAATTTATTCCATATGCACAGCTGTTGCTGGTAAAGAAATGGGCAGCTATGGACCTTCTCTACACCCATCCTGCACATCCCAAGCTTGTGTCCCTACTGTCGTTCCCTCTTTGTGCCCCCTTTTTCACCACTTTCCTATCTCCCCATTTTCTTTTCTTTCAAAGAAATTAGCGCGGGGGTTAGCGGGAGTAAGCACTTTTAAGCAGCAGTAAGCGGGTTTAAGCGAGTGTGAGCATGTGTACGCTTAGCTAAGCATCGCTAAGCATTGTGCAAACCTGCGCAAACCAGCTTACAGCTGCTTAAAAGTGCCTTAGTGTCTCTGCATGGCAGGGCCCTTGTTCTGCTGAGCAGGAAAATAAAACACCTCTGTCAGTCTCGAACCCCGGACACACTAGACTGCATGAAGTACCACTACACCACAGTAGATTTACAACAAGTTGGTGCTGTAATAAATATATCATGCATTACAATGAGTGAATGTAAAGGGAAAATGGGAATGTCATAACACAAATCTTGTTCTGTGGATCTTTACCAGCAGTTGTTGTGGAATTGCATGACATGACTGTGAAAAGAGAACCAGCCATTCTACCAGGAAATAATGTTACAGTAGCACTTTACAAACCCCACACAGTATCAGAGCAGGATAAACACTGACTATTTGAATAGGGCAGAGGCTATACTTCCGAACTGTGACTGCTTTTCAGGGATGTCCCTGATTCGTAAACAAATGTTAGCTTTGTCCCTCAGAATCCCTCTGAAAAGTACTGACGGTAGGCCGAAGAGTGGGGAATTACACTTAATGAATAATGTCAAAAAGTAATAGTACACACTGCATGCACGTCAGAAAAGGTGTATTAATACATATGCTCTGATTCACTCACAGTCTCAGCTTAATGTCTGTAATATATTACATGTGTACCCCACTTATATGTACCTTTCCCTGAGGCTGTTCAAATATATACCTGAGTGTATAAGAGGCCTGGCAGAGGCAGAAACACACAGACATTTCAGCTTGTCTGCTGTTACACACTCTGCAAATAGCTTTGGAATGAGTCCCACAACTATACCCTTATGTAGGAGTACAAAACAGAAATATCAAAGGATGTAGCCATGTACTGTTAGCAACCAACTGTGACAATGCCATTGTTCCAGTGCAGAAGAGACCGGTGTGGTGCACAGACAAAGAATAATAGGCTAACCTCTGGCTACCATCTGGATATGTCCACAAGTGGGAGCTACGCAGACAGACTACTTGCCTTGTTAGACTAACAGGTATACAGCAACCCTGCATGTTCAGCAAGATAAACATCACACAATAATATATAATGCTCTCTGTACTTCTGCACCCCTACCCAAAAGAACAATATACCTGTGTATTCAGGCTCTACCAAGGATGTAGGTAGGCATACTCAGTACTGAAATGTGTCCAGTTGTCTTGAGCAGCCCGTGCTAATGTCAACACAAATAAACAACAAACTGTTCAGAAGTGAGGTAATTAATATTTACAGTATAGTAGTTCACAAACAGTTCATGTGCCAGAGGAATACATTGCAATAACTACTTTTGTATGGCAATTAATTGTCTAATTAGAAAAGAAAGTACATACTCCCATGTAAGTAGGAGGAAGCTACTACAAGATAGAGCAAAATCCTTAAAAGGTAAGACACCCTTGATCACTATAAGTAAAAAACTAAGAGCTCTCATAAAATCATCCAAAGCAAATTTTGAGAGAAAAATAGCTAAAGACTCAAAAGACAATCATAAGGCCTTCTTTAGCTATGTTAGAAACCTGGGAGGAAACTCCCAGATATGCTCAGAACTAGTTCAAAATGATGTGAAGATTACTGATCCTACAGACATTGCCAACATACTGGCTGACAGGTTCAGTGCAAACTTCCCCCCAAAAGGAGAGATATCTATACCAAGCGATTGCAGCCCCCCAAACATCTCCAACGCCCAAGTGAGAACTGCTCTCTCCAAAGCAAAAACACAGCATCCATGGGACCTGATGGTGTCCCTGGCTGTGTGCTCCACGAACTCAACGAGGAATTAAACCCACAGCTAGGACAGCTGTTTAATCATAGTCTTACCTCTGGATACGTACCCAGGGAGTGGCGCACTGCAACTGTGGTCCCACTTCACAAAGGCGGTGCCTCCACCGACCCTGGAAATTACCGGCCCATTAGCTTGACAAGCCTTATCTGCAAAGCCATGGAGAGGATCATAATGGACCTCATAAATAAAGACATAGGGAATTTGCAGACTTTGGATCCATCCCAGTTTGGCTTTGTCAAAGGCAGATCATGCCTTCTAAACTAGGTTGACTTTTTCGAAACAGTCACCAAAGCCATTGATGAGGGAAAGGCAGTCCATACAGCCTACCTCAATCTGGCGAAGGCTTTTGATACAATACCCCACTCGGGTATCATTGAAAAACTCATCAGCTTAAATGTTAACCCATACATCACAAGATGGGTTGCAAACTGGCTGAGTGACAGAACCCACAGGGTCAGAGTTGCTGGCGCCATGTCAGACTCAAAGCCTGTCACAAGTGGTGTACCACAGGTCTCAGTCCTGGGCCCACTCTTGTTTGGCATCTACTTTTCCGAACTACAAGCAAACACAGGAGGGTTATGGCTGACAAAGTTTGCAGATGACTGCAAACTGGGCGCCATAGTAGAAAACACATCTGACACAGATATCCTTCAGAAGGGTCTCACTGAAATGGATAACTGGTGCCAGAGCCATGGCCTAAAGTTAAATGCCAAAAAATGCATAGTCATACCCTTCGGGAAAAACAAGGTTACCCCTAGCTACCAAATAGGTGGCAATCCACTGAGTACAGAAGAAGTTATCAGGGACCTGGGGACCCAGGTTGATAGTAGTCTGTCATTCGACACCCATGTAGCTAAAGTAGTTAGGAAGACCTTCTACATTGCCCACCTTATCATGAAGGGATTCTCATCTAGATCAAGGGAGGTCATAGTCTCCCTATACTCATCACTCATCAGACCAATGATTGAGTACAATGCCCCATTTGGAATGTATCTGACCCGACACTTGCAGCAGCTGGAGAGGCCACAAAAGTTCCTCACCAAAAGGATAAAGGGTCTCAAACATCTGTCCTATGCTGCCCAACTGAAAGAACTCCAGCTCTATTCAGTCGCACCGCTTGCTCAGAGGTGACCTTTGCCTAACATACAAGGCCATGTCAAACCCAGATTTGATGAATATGCTTCACCTCAAAAATCTAGATCCGTCAGAGCCACAAGGCGGAGACTTAAACCTCGACACGGCTATTAATAGGACGTGCTGGAGGGATAGATTCATCACCCAAAGACTCCCTATGCTGTGGAATAAAATCCCGGTATATGTGAGGCAGAGCACCTCGCTGGCCTTGTTCAAGAGAAATCTTGACCAATGGATGGGAGATCGCAGATATACCCCAGGGATTACCTCAGTGTCACTGCTCAACAGAGGCACAGCAAAATAATGGGTATAGTTCCCCATACTAAAGGGGTGGCGTAAGCCACAAAACTTTGGGCTAGGCTTGTAAATGCCCTCGGGCAGATAGCCTAGTATGAACCTATGTATCATGTGTAAGCATGTGGAGGGGTGAGTAAAATTCTACACTGGCAAGTGTGTACTAGAAGCAGCAACATTCAGGTTTGAGTACAACATGCAAATCACTAGCTACAACCCTAGCTTCAGAGATAAGAAGTATACCAACCTTCTGACTGACACAATGGTGTCCACAGCAAACAAGCATGGGCACCACTTTGGAAAGCTGAAAGAGCTACACCTACCTAACCTAGCATTTTATAGCAGTGGGCTGCTATGACAGTGAGTAGTGCAATTACCACACAGCAGGCTGCATGCAATTAGTAAATGGTGGGCACCAATTGGTGCAGAGGCTATCACATGCACATGTGCAGATACCTAGAAAAGCAGGCTGCACTTGCTGTCTACACATGCAATAATCTCATTGCAGCAGGAGAGGGAGAGAGAGTGAGAGAGACAGAGACAGAGGCAGAGGCAGAGACACAGACACAGACAAAGACAGACAAACACAGAAAAAGAAAGAGCAACAGAGAGAAGAAAAAAAATAAAATAAAAAAAAATGTCCTTGAAAAACAAACGGAACACAGCAATACAAACGAAAGGTATGTAACACATATGTATTTGCTGGCATGTAGTAGATGTTTATGAAGATTACTCTACATACTATGAATCATCCATATGTGGCAGCAGTACGTATCTCTATGTATCTGTAAATGTGCATAGGGCAAGGGACATACTGCAACTGTTTGTGAAGGGTGTACATATATACGTTGTTGAAGGTTGTTATTTGCATATTTCTATGTAGGTTGTAGTGTGTGGAAAAGAAAATAGCATGTAGTGCTGGTATATGACATGTGGTGGTTAAACGCTGTGGGTATGCTCTGTCAGTTTTGCAGTGTAGCTAGTGAGGCCTGCTAAAGCTACATGGGCTGAGGACACCTTCAATGCAGTCTGCACAATACTGTGCAATATTATTACATAACTGTATATCTCACAACTGTCGCATAAGTGATATTCCCACCATGAATAGTGGACTGTATATGTGCCTATATGTACATCTATATGTACAGCAATGGATGTCTATATGTATGTGTGTATGTATGTATGTACACACACACACACACACACACACACACACACACACATATATATATATATATATATATATATATATATATATATATATATATAAAATATATATATAGATATGTAGATATATGTAGATATATATATAGATATGTAGATATATATATATATATATATATATATATATATATATATATATATATATATATATATATATATATATATATATATCTAGATATGTAGATATATATATATATAGATAGAGGGAGAAAGACATGGGGCATACTTACTGCGACAGGTGCCTGGTGACCAAGGTATGAACTGAAGCTCAGTGTTGACACTGCAGTGCCATCCATTCTTGCCAGAACACTGTACCCATTAACTACCACATAGGTGGTAGTCTACCTAACACCAAATGTGTGATAAGGGAACATGGGACACAGGTGGACAGTAGCTTCCCCTTTGATAATCACAGTGCCACACTGGTTATGTGCTCTGTCTACATGGTACACGTCATCACAAAAGGTGTGTCATCTAGGGAAATAAAGGGCAGTGCTCCCCTCTACTTATCACACTTAAAACCCATTAGAGAGTACAATGCCAACTACAGCAACTGGAAAGGCCACAGACATACCTCACAAGAGTAATACTGGCCTCAAACAGATGCCCTATGCAGACCGGCTCACAAAACCACAGCTACACTGTGTTGCATAGCGCCTACCCAGAAGTGACCTCTGCCTAACATAGTGAGCTATGTCACACCCATAGCTGTTGGACATTCTCCACGTAAACATATTACAATCCCTCCCAGATACACGCTCTAGGGCCCTGCACCTTGTCAGCTCACTAAACAGCACATGCTGGAGGGATAGAGTCCTAACTCAGAGACATGCCATACTCTGGAACAAACCACCTATCAATAGCAAACAAAGCTCCTCATTAGCAGTTGTCATAAATACTCCTGGTGATTGTTTGGGAGATAGGAAATACACCCCAGGAATCACCTCTGTGGCTCTGGTTGACAGGGGCAAGTGAAATTAAATTAGATGTGTGTCAAAGGCCAGGGTAGCATATGGCTAGGCTGCTGTAGGCCCTAGGGCCAATAGCGTATTACCTACCCATGACACAAAGCACACACACATGTACTTAGTGCAATAATTGCTATGTGAGGTTGACTGAGTGTGATGGTGAATGTGTTGGTGAATGTGTGCAAGGTCTGTAAAGGTGTGATAGCTTAGTGTGAAATTGTTTCTGTCATGATAGTTTGCGTCCTAGCTGTGATCCCAGCAAAAGATGTGTATGCTATTGCTAGGCAGAAAAAGTAGTATGGCATACGGTGTGACGTAGTCCCTTGTTGTCGACTGTGGTGTCCCATTGTAGGCTAAAGCAATACATGTATGCTTAGTGAGTGATACTGCTGGTGAATCCAACTCCCATATGAACTATAGTACTACCTGAAGCTGTAGGCCTAAACAGTACAGTATGGTGTATGTTCACATTGCTTGGAAACACTGTTTTGTGTCTTCCCTGTAGTCCTCACAAATTACATACCTCAGGCATAAGGTTTTGCAAGTAGTGACACACAGTACTGTATGGTACACAGGTAAAGCTCATCTGGGTTGGCATACATTTGTGTGTTGTATGTATGTCTGATGTGTGTGTAATTATGCCTTACCATGCCCTCAATCATATCTGTGTTACAGGGTATACGTGTGTATCTAGCAACATGTATAGTCTAGTACAGCAGTATGCCACCTATATCAACAACTGTGCACATATGTTAGGCAGGGGTTTGGCATCAAAGACTACTGTGGTATACTGGTAATACTGTAACTGTACTTTACATTCATTGCAATGGATGACATCTTTCTTCATCCATTAGCTTGATATATACCTCCTGTGGCTAGGTGGTGTATTGTGTCACATACAGTGTGCCATGTACTGTTGTATAGTCTTACATACTGGTTTCACTTTGTTGGAGTGCAGAACATGGTTTAATATATAGAATGTGCCAGGCACTGTCAGGCAATTGTGGGCTGAGCACTGATATGTGGTATTAAAAGTGTGTATCTACTGACAGCCAATAGGTTGCTATATATGGCATTTCATTGATGTCTGTACTTTAGAATGTTAAGTGTGCCAAATGACTTGCTCACAATTATTGTTTTATTGTCTTCCAGGGATATGTCTCACAATTGCAAACCTGCGTATTTCCCTGAAGAGGAGGAAATAATCCTAGACTCCCTACTACAATATCACACCCTGTTGTTCTCTGGAACCAGCCTGGACCAGCATGGGTGCACTGCACTGTGGCAAGATGTTGTCCATCGGGTGAATGACGTAGGCATGCATAACCAGACTTCTGGGCAGGTACGCCATCACTGCACTGATTTAATTAGACATGTCCGGCAGCATGCCTCTGATGTCTGCAGACAACAGCTTGCCACAGGTGGTGATGCAGCATCACACCCGCCCCTCACCAGAGTGGAAGAGCTGCTCCTCAGCATGGTGGCTCCTGGCCAACCACTACAACAGACATGTGTCATCATGGAGGCTGGAGTCACCCAGCAAGTTGACTCAGAGCGTGCAGGTAACATGGCATATCTGTAGACTACTGTTAGCTCGATTGTTAGAACATGCATATGTCAGATGTGTACTGTGGATTTAGAAGATGTGTAACCTGGTGTTGTGCAATACTGATAATTTGGAACATAATCTGTATGCCTGTGACTGTCACATGTTGTACTACTGTAAAGTTGCAAACTCACAGCAGCAATTCCATAGTTGTTGACACTGATAAACTGTCTCATATCCTTGTAGGTCCCTCTGGTGTGACAGCAAGACAGCAGACCCATGCTGGTGAGTGTTCTACATTTAATATAGCAAATAACATGTACATGTCATAGGTGAGTTGTAGGCCATATACACATCTAAAACACCTACACATAATGCATGCTCTGCATGTTTTCTGTGGGACTATGCACATCCCAGTAACATGAGCAGCTGCCTTAAACACATGCAATACACAGAGCATCCCAACCAATTGTGGTACACTGTAGTGGACATTGTATAGGCAGAGTCAATACACATGCACACAACATACACCACTTTGTCATACGCAGTCAATGTTCATATGATACACATGGCCTATTCAGACACCTGCTGTAAGGTCAGACTCCAGTATCCCAAATGTCATCCACACAGCGCACATACTATACCTGAGGGGTAGAGGCCTATCATGGGGCGGTGCTACACTCTTCAACACACAACACATTCATGTTAGGCAATGCTCCCTATTGAACACCTTACATACCCAAGTAACAACTGCCTGTGAAATGGTTAATGTAGACAAAATGCTGCAGTTCAGGTACAGCAAGATAGTTGCTAATGTGGCACACATTAGTGGCCTTGAGTGACCACATGATGCTGCCTGATGATGGCTCATGGTACTACACTACATCCAGTTGCAGTAACTCCTGTACTACACATAGCATTCATTGCTATACACCTGACAGTTGTGTGCATCTGGCCATGGTATGTATACCTATGAGTGATGGTGCACAGGACATTGGAAAGCATTTAATACTTGCACAGCAATGTTGTGTCCATGTACACATTGTGTTCCAGGGTGAGGCTAATCATTGAACAACACACATGCATCAAAGACATGTATACTGTTATTAAAAAGGACTCTCTACACTCGCACTGCATGTTGTTGAGCAACACACATCCTGCATGCTGACACGTGTGATAGGATTCTTTGGCTTGTGATACTGTACTCCACCATCAACCGCTAATGAGTATGTTCTGGATTGTTGTTGGTGTGTGTGTGTGTGTGTGTGTGTGTGTGTGTGTGTGTGTCAATTTTACTGAGTAGTGTATTTGTGTGCATGTGTGCATGTGTCCGTGTGTTCATGTGATGAAGCGCACCAGAGTGTGCGTGAAAGCGCTCGTTCTACATTAAACCTTTATATTTTATTTTTTCCATGGTGGTTCCTTGCAGTTTATTTATCTTCTAATTCATGTGTCCATGTGTGCTAACATCATGTACAGATTTTAAAGTGTGTTTCCTGTCTTCCTCTCACAGGTGCTGAGGTTGTGCTGGTTGTGTGCAGCAGGGAACCTGAAGTCACTGCCACAAATAGTGGAAATGATGATATATGTGTTGTGGCACAGGCAGGTTTGACAGGGTCTTTCGTTGGTCTGCCAGTCGACAGTGCACAGCTTTCCACACCATCTATGTGCACATTCATACTGCCAATACATCCCTCATCATCAATGGCCTTAGCTGAGGGACAGCATACAGTAGGCATTGACCAGGATAGTGTGGTATCTATGGCACATGCATCCCCTCACAGCAGCCATACCCAGACTCCTGAAACGGTACCACATAGGCAGATGTCCAGGGGTTCTCGTGGGAGCACTGCTGGTCATAATACCCCTGGCAGACGTGCCCCCTCAGGTATGTTCTGGGCTGTAATGCAGGCACAGGCACATATGGAATGGTACACCAGACAGGGACTAAGGGCGCAGAGGGCCCATAACACCGCTATCAATGACAGTATCCGTGTCCTTGCTGGTGCCATCCATAATTACACCGAGGTCATTGATAGACGTTGGGGGAGACACTAGATGTCCTCTGCAATGTCATGTCCATGTGACAGGACAGTGCAGGATGGCTGAGACATCGACATAGACGTATGCCAGCAACATCATCAGCTGGCAGTCATCGCAGATGACACACAACTCACAGCCGCTCCCGTAGTGGCAGTACCAGCCCCAGCAATGTTGGGGCTGGGCTGTCAATAGACCATCCTAGAAGACCACATGCACATGGCTCTGGCCAGTCCCAGCAGGGACATGGGTCCAGTCGACATCCCTCTGCCTCTGATGATAGTACCCAGTCTGGCTTAGTACCCGATACTGTCCGTGACACCCCTGCCAGGCACAGGTATTGTGTCCATGGCAAGAGATGGTGATCTGTATAGCCTGGCAGGTACAGTCTGTGGCTGTCCCACAACCTCCCGTATTTGGCAGCCACATGGTGGAACTGTGTGCATGCAGACACGCACACATAAACCAAACACCTAGGGCTATCACATACACACACACATTACATCAACATTGACCCATGCTGTACTGTTGTCCCTCACACACACACACACACACACACACACACACACACACACACACAAATACATGTTGATTGGATGGGTCAATGTCGGGGTCTGGCAAACCAACAACACACCCTGTGCATATGATGAAACTGTGCCACCTCCTGTCATCTTTAACATTGATGCAGGAACAGGCTAACATGGTGCTGATGCACAGGGTGACTTAATAGCAGTGTAGCAATGTTAGCATGTTGTCAACAGTAAAGTGTAATGATATCCTTGTAGGTATATCTGAGCAGGTATGATGCATTAAAGCTATGATTATCAATATAGTATTGTTTACACCAGTGTTAATTCCAAAAATGTATTGTCTGCCCATGTGCCAATTGGCTGATGTGTGTAGTTCTGGCAGCATGTATTGGTGAGTGGACAGTACGTGTGTGATGTGTGCAGTACAGATTTGTAGGTGTACATTTGTGAGCATGGTGGAAGTGCACTGTCTGCATGTACGTGCATAGTGGACACATGGGAAGGGTGACATGCCCTGTATTACACAGTGTTAACACTTCATAGTTTCTATTGCTGGCCAGTATGCATTTTACTACACATATGTTTTAACTTGGGTACACATGTATGTATGACATGGTTTGACACTATGCTGTGGGTGATACTGTTAATATTGGTCATTGGTTTGCATTCTGGTAGTATACACAACCTCAACAGCCTGACTATAACCAATCGTTAGATGATGTCTTGACAACTGACACACAGATGTAGGAAACACAGTAGCATTTGGATCCGTCCGGTACAATACTATACCAGTAACCAGTGGTATTGACTGCCACCCATTCCTGGGACCACTCCGGTTTGGCATATAGCCCTCTTAGGTACAAGCAAACACACTAGAGATATGTCTGTCCACATCTGGTAATGCATACAGTGGCCTACAATGCATTCTCCGGATGAGACACTTATCCTCCACAAGGGTATCATACAGAAAGATACCTGTTGACCAACCCATGCTGGAAAGCTATAAGCCAACTATAGCATAGTCATCCACATTTAATAAACATAGTATCCCAACAGTACCATATAGGCAGTAGCCCATGACATGTAGAATGGGTACCGATGTGTACATACAGCCACATGTTATGTCATCTGTCCTTTGGTATTCACATTTCCAAAGGTATTCTGAAGTCCCTCAGTGTATCACATAAGCGATAAGGGGTCTGTATGCATATCCACAAAGTTGTTGTACACCTATAATGAATGTCCATTATTGACAGACTTTGTTGTGTTTGAACATGTCTGAAATATACCCCAGGCATGAACCCTCACTCACACTATTCTATAGAAACTGACATGGGTGTGTGTGTGACACAGATGACCTAGGCCACAGATCACTACAGTGGCTGGCCTTCTCACAAACATACATATGTGACCTAAGGTCTGAGAAGCAGCAGCACAATCTGTCAAAGGTAACAGATGTATTCATGTAGACAGCAGGCTTCACACCTATGAACTAATTGAGGTCACATGTACATATATGTATTTGCCACACAGATACCGGACGTGTGCAATGCACATACTGTTGTTTTACTGATATGTCATACACTAGTAAAAGCAAAACCCACAACACATTGACCAACAGTGTAACACACACGCACTCAGCAACTGCAGGATTCAAACCCCTACCTAACTATGGTATGATACTAGAGAGATGTGCATTAACACGATGAGCTGTATCCTTTATTGAGAGCTGCTATTTCCACTGCTGTATTTGTGGGATGCTGACATCATCAGACTTGCCAAAGAGGAATTTACCTCTTTTAAGGTGTTTTCCTAGTCTCCAAAAAGGGCACTCAAAGGAAATCACACACAAACATACAACCCCCCCCCCACACTCAGCAATTGCAGGATTCAAACCAGTACCTAATTATGTTATGATACTAGAGATACACATTAACACGACACAGTATATGCTTTTCTGGGAGCTTTTATTTCCACTGCTGTATTTGTGGGATGCTGACATCATCAGACCTGGCAAAGAGGAATTTACCTCTTTTAATGTATTTTCCTAGTCTCCAAAAATGGAACTCCTCTCAAAGGAAATCACACACAAACATACACCCCCCCCCCCACACAAAAGCAGATTCAAACCCCTATCTACCTACATTAGGATACTAGAGAGATACACATTAACATGATGTGCTATATGCTTTACTGGGAGCTGTCATTTCCACTGCTGTATTTGTGGGATGCTGACATCATCAGACTTGGCAAAGAGGAATTTACCTCTTTTAATGTGTTTTCCTAGTCTCCAAAAAGGGCACTCCTCTCAAAGGAAATCACACACAAACAAACACCCCCCCCCCCATACTCAGCAATTGCAGGATTCAAACCCCTACCTAATTAGATTATGATGCTAGAAAGATATGCATTAACACGACGTGCTATATGCTTTACTAGGTGCTTTTATTTCTCCTGCTATATTTGTAGGATGTTGACATCATCAGACTAGACATGGTAATGTGTGTGCACTTTGTTTTATGCAATCCCAGGACTGCACCATGAGGGACAGCAGGTGTTAACAGCTTGAACAGGACTCCACAATTCTTAGCTTCTGTGATCTATCTGTGGACCAATTGCCAATCCATCATATGACAATACATATTTATGCACAGATTGTTGATTTTGTGGATATGACATGGGTCTTGGAGATTGGAAAAGGGCTATTCAAAGTCTATGTGGTACATCTGTAGCTCATTTCAGTGATATATGTCATGGGTGGCTGCCTTGCAAACAATCTAGCAGGTTTGGGAACCATGATCTGTCCATGACCAAACCAAAGTTGGTAGGGTTGTGTGTTTGTCGGCTTCCAATAGCACTGTTTATGACTTCAATCATGATGGACTCCATTGCCTTGCAGATCAGACTTCATAGGCTTATAAGACTATAGTTCCCATGGTCTGTTGTGCACCAACACTTGTGGAGTGTGCCATATGTTGCTGTAACCCATTCAATGGTTTCATATCCTGTAGAGAGGGTGAGGCTCAACAGACTGTTCAGGTGCAGGGTCTCTTTGTTCTGCAGTTCACTTATGACACATATAGGGAAACAATGTAATCCAATTGATGCCATGTTTTCAGCTTTGGAAGGAGCTGTTTACCCATTCTACATGTGATATCTCCTGGTATGATGATTGTCAGTGGGAGGTGGGTATGTATGTATGGGCCTGTCTGACAGGATGTTGGCATTGTCAGTCATTTACAGTTGGCCCTGACTCAGGACATATGAGTGTACATTGCTATTTATAGGTTCATAGGTTCATAGGTTTATACTAGGCTATCTGTCCTAAGGCATTTATAAGCCTAGCCCAAATTATTGTGGCTTACGCCACCCCTTATATGAAAAAATACTGTTCCCATTAGTTTGTTGTGCCTCTGTCCAGCAGTGACACAGAGATGATTCATGGGGTAAACCTACGATCTCCCATCCACAGGTCTAGATTTCTCTTGAACAGAGTCAGCGAGGTGCTCTGCCTCACATGGACCGGGATTTTATTCCACAGCATAGGGAGTCTCTGAGTGATAAATCTATCCCTCCAGCACGTCCTATTTATATCCGTGCTAAGGTTTAAGTCGCTTGCTCTAGTGGTTTTGGTGGATTTGGATTTTTTGAGGTGGAGCATGTCCATTAATTCCGGGTTGGACATGGCCTTGTATGTCAGGCACATGTCACCTCTGAGCAGACGGTATGCGACTGAATAGAGCTGGAGTTTCTTCAATCTGGCAGCATATGACAGATTTTGGAGTCCCTTTATCCTTTTGGTGAGGAACTTTTGGGGTCTCTCCAATTGCTGCAGATGTCGGGTGAGATACATCCCGAATGGGGCATTGTACTCGATCATTGGTCTGATAAGTGAAGAGTACAGGGAACAATGACCTCACTAGATCTGGATGTGAATCCCTTCATGATCAGGTGGGCAATGTAGAAGGTCTTTCTAACCACTTTAGCAATGTGAGTGTCAAAAGAAAGGCCACTGTCAACCTGGGTCCCCAGGTCCCTGATAACCTCTTCTGTGCTTAGTGGATTGCCACCTATATGGTAGCTTGGGGTTACCTTGTTTTTCCGAAGGGTATGACTATACATTTTTGGCGTTTAACTTCAGGCCATGGCTCTGGCACCAGCTATCTGTTTCCGTGAGTCCCTTCTGAAGGATATCCGTGTCCGATGCACTTTCCACTATGGCGCCCAGTTTGCAGTCGTCTGCAAACTTTGTCAGCCAAAGTCCTCCCATGTTGGCCTGTACTTCTGAGAAGTAGATGCCAAACAATAGGGGCCAAGGACCGAGCCCTGTGGGACACCACTTGTGACCGGCTTGGAGTCTGACACAGCGCCAGCAACTCTAACCCTGTGGGTTCTGTCCTTAAGCCAGTTTGCAACCCATCTTGTGACATATGGGTTTACATTTAAGCTGGTAGTTTTTCTACAATACCCGAGTGGGGTATTGTGTCGAAAGCCTTGCAAGGTCAAGGTAGGCTGTATGGACTGCCTTTCCTCATCAATGGCCTTGGTGACTGTTTCAAGAAGTCAACCAAGTTCAAAAGGCATGATCTTCCCTTGACAAAGCCAAACTGGGTCGGGTCCAATGTCTGCAAGTCCCCTATATCTTTGTTTATGAGCTCCATTATGATCCTCTCCATAGCTTTGCAGACTAGACTTGTTAAGCTTATGGGGCGGTAATTACCAGGGTCCGTAGAGGCACCGCCTTTGGAGTGGGACCACAGTTGCCGTCACGCCACTCCTTGGGCACGTATCCTGTGGTAAGGCTGAGATTAAACAGCTGCCTTATGTGCGGGTTTAATTCCTCATTTAGCTCGTAGCACACAGCCGGGACACCATCCGTCCCATTGATGCTGTGTTTTTAGCTTTAGAGAGAGCAGCTTTCACCTGCGCATTTGAGATGTCCGGGAGGCTACACTCGGCTGGGATAGTTATCTCTCCTTTAGGGGAGAGGGGTGAAGTTTGCACTGAACCTGTCTGCCAGTATGTTGGCAATGTCTGTGGGTTCAGTGATTTTTGTATCATTTTGGACTAATTCTGAGCATATCTGGGAATTTCCACCCAGGTTCCTAACATAGCTGAAAAAGGCCTTATGATTGTCCTTTGAATCCATGGCAATTTTTCTCTCAAAATTGGCCTTAGTTGATTTTATGAGTGCTCGTATTTTTACTAATAATGATCAGGGTGACTTCCTTTTATGGATTTTGTTCTATCATGTAATAGCTTTCTCCTCTTATTGTAAAGTTTGTTAATGGCTGGGGTCCACCAGACTGGACGTTGCCCTTTGTGGAAAGAGTCTTGGTTTTATTTGGGATTGCCTGATCCATGCAGTCCTGGAGGTGTTCATAGAAGGCATTTGTAAGGGCTTCAAGAGCTTGGGTTGTGGTTTCCTCTGGCTCAGGGGCCTTGAAGGATACCACACCAGTCTTGAGTAGTGTGAAGTCTGCTTTAGAGAAGTTCTTCACTATGGTCTTTTTTGCTTGGGGTGGGGGCGGGATGTGGATTTCCAGTGAGATTAGTTTATGATCAGATCTCACCAATGAGGGATATACTTCCGTGTGGAGCATTTTGTCCCCATGTTTGTGACAATGAGATCTGGTATATTTTCTCCTCTCGTGGGAACAGTGACTAGCTGTTCCATGGCATTTGAATTTATGAACTCCAGGAACCGTTGGGCTAGAAAGTTAGGGCTTGAGTAATGTTCCCAGTCTATATTCGGGTAGTTGAAGTCACCCAATATGATGGTGTTTGGAGATACATTTATACCCTCCAGTGTCTTCAGGAAGGCTGTGTGGGGTTCCTGAGTTTGAGAGGGTGGCCTGTAGCATGCTACAATTTGTAGAGCAGTTTTGCCTATGGTTAGTTGCACCTGGATGGTTTCCGGCTTAGCTGTTGCCACCAACCTGGAGGTGTGAGTATCCTTTATGAATATGGATACACCCCTCCTTTTGTGGTGTGGTCCGGTTTTGGGGCCGAACGCATGATATGAGGTAAAACCTAATAGTGCCGGGTGCTCTCAGGAGCCTTGAACCAGGTTTCAGTCACAGCACAGACATCGATGTTCTCCATACTGTGAAGGGCCTCGAAAGCGTGCATTTTGAGATTTAGACTTCTGGCATTGAGCAGCATTACCCTCAGTTTCTTCCCATTTTGTTTTCTAGGGTGGTAGGTTTAGAATTTGAGCCTTGCCTAAAAAGGCACTATGGGGGTGGCAAGAGCCTTAGCCAATATCCGAATCCCAGGGGTGACAGGTGCAAGCCGTCCCTTGCGAAGCAGCGTGGCTTGTCAAGCATGTCATCCCAGGCAGACAGACACTGGATCCCCTTTGAATGACACCAGACATTAAGCCAATTGTTAAAGCTGATCATCTTGTCTCTATATTGTGGCATCATTCTTGGTGAAGGAAGGATACTGCTCAGGGTTAGGGTCATACCTGCCTGGGCTACATAATCAGAGAGCTCCTCTATGTCTCTTTTCATGTAGTCCAGGGAGGTACGTCTCAGGTCGCTCACACCAGCATGGACAATGACTGTGTCATATTTGTACTTGCCATGGAGTGACCCGAGTGCTTGTGTTATGTGGCGGATTCTAGCACCGATAGGCAGCTTACTGTGACCCTCTCCTTGTTCAGCCTGGTGAGTGGGACGTCAGTGTGTCTGACTATGGAGTCACCTATGACAAGTATGTTTGGTGTTGTATTTGGCCTTAAGGGCTGTGACTGCTTTGCACACTGCTTTTGTGGTTTATGTGTTGCTTGTGGGGTGTCTTGAGGTAGCAGTTGTTTGGGTGTCTGCTTTGGAGGCCTCTGCTGTTTAGGTAAATTTTACTCAGAGCCTCCGAGTATGTCTTTGTGTGTTTATGTGTTTGATTCAGTGGAGTGGTAGCATTATGTGAGGCTGGTTTTGTGGTGTGTGTAGTTGCCTTCTCCTCCTGTCTGGTCTTGCCAGTCCTGAGTTGAGAGAGCTCAGCCTCCAGTTTGGCTAAATAGCTGCATCTCTCAAGTATTTGTGTTATGTGGGAGGAGGAGAGGGTTGTCTGTGTACATGAGGCAGTTATAACATTGCCTCAAGATTCCCAGATTCACCAGCTGGACCGAGAGGAGATTGACAACTGACCTTTGGACATGCTAGAATAATATTGGGAAATCCTTAATTGAAAACAAGGGCCAGTGGGGAGTGAGGGTGTAGTGCTTTTAATTTTAGTGCTGACTTATATAATTGCTTTAGTGAGCAAGTGCCAGGTAACTTGAGTGCAATGTGTTACAAGTAACTAAATGCAAAAACGACAAACAGTAACTTTCTTTCAAGTGAAACAAGGAAATAAGTACAGTAAGCAATGCAGATATCACTAGTGATCCACAGAAGCGCTGAGAAGTTGTATTAGGTGGAATTAGCTTCCAGGAAATAACAAGCAAACAAACAACAAGCATATAAACAAAGCTAGATTCAGTAGGCCTGGATCTAGTCTATGCTAGAGCAAACAAGGTGAACCAATTTCAGTAAGATACAGTTCAAATATTCAGGCACTATAAACCTTTAACCAGAAAATTCCCAGCTCAGAAGGGCAGAGTCCAGCCTCTTCTCCCACAAGAGTACAGACCACGAACCTTCTTAATGTAAAATAACTGGCCTGAAGCCCAAGTGCCTAAACCAGAACTAATACACTTGGACACTGGGCTCTCAATCAGCAGTTCCCAACTTAGAAGGATGAAAGCTACCTGTCCTGCCACCACAGTGCTTGCCACAAACCTTCCTAATGTAAAACAACTGTTCTGAAGCCCAAGTGCTTAATCCAAAAGACTTGAATGATAGCTACACTTTAATCAAGTTACAACCAAGCAGTAATAAATACCATTGAATACTTTAGAGAATGTCTGGATTAGTGCTCAAGTTACACAAACAAAGCTAGATCCAGCAGGCCCGAATCCAGTCTATGCCACAGCAAACAAGGCGCACCAACTTCAGTAAGGAACAGTTCAGATATGCATGCACTATAAGCCTTTAACCAGAAATTCCCAGCTCAGAAGGGCAGAGTCCAGCCTCTCCTCCCACAAGAGTGCAGACCACGAACCCTCTTAATGTAAAATAACTGGCTTGAAAGCCCAAGTGCTTAAACCAGAATTAATACACTTTTAGAATAACAGACACTGAGCCCTCAATCAGCAGTTCTCAACCTAAAAGGATGTAAGCTACCTGTTCTGCCACAACAGTGCAGACCACAAACCCTCTCAGTGCAAAACAACTAACTGGTCCGAAGCCCAAGTGTTTAAACCAAAAGGCTTAGAATGAGTTACACCAAGCAGTAATAAATACAATTGAGTATTTTAAGATGATGCAAAAGTAAAAAGAAGTAGGTAAAATCACAAGTACAGTAAAAGCAGATGAAATTTTTTTTTTTTTTTTCTGAACAAGTGCTGAGATCAAAGAAACAGATTTGAGTGCTGAAACTAGAAAACTGGCTAGTTATAAGAAATAAACAAACTAGAAGGCTTCCCTCAAACACAGAAGGGCTTGGGGGCTCAGAAGCCTACAAATAGTCTGTACCACTTAACAAGAAAGGCAGGAAATAAGCTTAATTTTTTTTTTTTTTTCTATTTCCCAGATGCTCTCTTTGTACACAGTAGGAGTGCCTGAAATCAGAATATGATCTCACTGCACTCAGTTGAGTGAGCAAATGAGATGGGCCCAGAGGCAGGCTGAGGGGCGGGCAGTTTCAATGCCACTAAGATTAACACCAAAACAAAAACAGGGCGGGTGGGTGAGAATAACTGAAGAGCAGAATAACTTCAGATAAAAATTCCTTCAACACTCCTTCATACACAGTTTAAATCAATTTAAATACTGTATTTTTTAAAAAAAATGTGCAGAAAAAGGTACTTAAATTCTCTTATACGTCCAGTTGAATATAACCAAGTTTTTAGCTGGCCAAGCTGAAGTTTTAAAGCAGGAATTATTTCACATGCACCAGTTTAAATATGCAAGGACAGGAAATCAAAGAATGTGGCTACCCCCACACCTGTAATTACTAGCAAATAATAATAAATTATGACATAGCTGAAGGAAGTGTCATGGTTCTGTCTGGACTCCTTCGCAGATAATCTTTCCAAAACACCAACAAACTTAAGCACTAAACCCCTATTATATTCTTTTACACACTTAACACCCTAATGATCCTTTTTGATCAGTCAAAAGAGTATTTCATCATAATATCCTGACATGTCCAAAGGTCAGTTTCGTGTGTACTCTCCAGTCCAGCTGGTGAATATGGGAATTTTGAGGCAATGTTACAACTGCCTTATGTACACAGACAACCCTCTCCTCCTCCCAACAAACTCAGATATATGTGAGAGATGCAACTATATAGACAAACTGGAGGCTGAGCTCTCATGACCCATGACTGGCACAGTCTATCAGGAGGAGAAGGTAACCACACACACCACAAATCCAGTCTCACATAGACCTATAGCAACAGCAAACCAAACACATAAACACAGAAAAACATACTCGGAGGCTCTAAATAAAAATCTGCCTAAGCAGCAGAGACCTCCAAAGGAGACACCCAAACAACTGCTACCCCACAACAATACCCACATATCACATAGTTCACAAAGTCAGTGTGCCACACATTCACTGACCTTAAGGCTAAACAACACACCTAATACATTTGTAATAGGTGACTCTATTGTCAGACACACTGACGTCCCGCTCACCAGGCTGAACAAGTAGAAGGTCACTGTAAGCTGTCTGTCAGGTGCCAGGATCTGCCACATAACACATGCACTCGGGTCACTCCAAAGCAAGTACAAATATGACTCCATCATTGTCCATGCTGGTGTGAATGACCTGAGATGTTCCTCCCTGGTCTACATGAAAAGTGACATAGAGGAGCTCTCTGATCATGTAGCCCAGGCCGGTATGACCCTGACCTTGTGTAGCATCTTACCCTCACAAAGAATGATGCCACAGTATAAAGACAAAATGATCAAGTTTAATAATTGGCTAAAGTAATGGTTTCATTCAAAGGGGATCCAGTGTCTGTCAGCCTGGGATGACATGCTCGACAAGCCACGTTGCTTCACTAGGGACGGCTTGCACCTGTCACCCCTGGGCTTTTGAATATGGGCTAAGGCTCTTGCCACCCCCATAGTGCCTTTTGTAGGCAAGGCTCAAAAGACAAACCCACCTCCATAGACAATACAAGGTAAAAGAAACTAAGGGTAATGCTGCTCAACGCCAGAAGTCTACACCTCAAAATGCATGCACTCAAGGCTCTCCTCAATATGAAGAATATTGATATCTGTGCAGTAACAGAAACCTGGTTCAGGGCTCCCGAAAGCACCCCAGCACTACCAGGTTATACTTCATACCATGCATTTCGGCCACAAAACCCGGACCAAACCACAAAAAGAGGGGGAGTATCCATATACATCAAAGATACACACACACCTCCAGGTTAGTAGCACTGCACAAAGCATCATAGACCATCCATGTGCAACTAACTGTGGGAAAACTGCCTTTCAGTTTGTAGCCTGCTACAGACCACTCTCCCAAACTCAGGGACCCAACTCAGCTTTCCTGAAAACACTGGAGAAAATGAAGGTCTCTCCGAACACCATTATATTGGGTGACTTCAACTACCCAAACATTGACTGGGAATACTACTCAAGCCCCAACACCCTCGCCCAACGGTTCCTAGAATTTATAAACTCAAATGCTATGGAACAACTGGTCACCACCCCCACAAGAGGGGAAAACATATTGGACCTGGTCATCACCAACATGGGGACTCTATGTTCCACACCAGAGGTATACCCCTCATTGGTAAGGTCAGACCATACATTTATCTCACTGGACATCCATATCCCATCCCCACCCCCAGCCAAGGTAATCTCGGTGAAGAACTTCTCAAAAGCAAACGTCACACTTCTCAAAACTGAGGTGGTATCCTTCAAAGCCCCTGGGCCAGTGGAAAATACGGCTCAAACAGCAGAATCCTTTACAAACGCATTCTATGGACACCTACAGGAATGCATGAATCATGCTATCCCAAATGAAACCAAGACTCACTCCTCCAAAGGCAGGGGACATGTCTGGTGGACTCCGGCCATAAATAAGCTGTACAACAAAAGGAGGAGGCTACTACATGATAGAGCAAAATCCCAAAAAGGGAAGGCATCTCTGATCAGTAATAGCAAGAAGCTATGATCACTCATAAAATCATCTAAGGCCAGCTTCGAAAGAAAAATTACACAAGACACTAAAGACAATCACAAGGCCTTCTTTAGTTATGTCAGGAACCTCGGTGGCAACTCCCAGATATGCTCTGAGTTAGTGCATAATGACAAAAAATACACTGAACCCACAGACATTGCCAACATCCTGGCAGACAGGTTCAGTGCAAATTTCTCCCCCCATCCCCCCAAAAGAGCAAATGTCCATCCCAACAGAGTGTAGTCTCTCTGACATCACAGATGAACAGGTGAGAGCTGCCCTCTCCAAAGCAATAACACAGCATCAGTGGTAACGGACTATGTCCCTGGCTGTGTCTTACATGAGCTTCATGAAGAACTTAACCCTCACATAAAGTCACTGTTCAATATCAGACTTACTACAGGATATGTACCCAAGGAATGGCGTACAGCAACAGTGGTCCCACTCCACAAAGGTGGTGCCACAACGGACCCCGGACACTATCGCCCCATAAGCCTGACTAACCTGGTCTGCAAAGCTATGAAGCATATCATCATGGAACAAAGACATCGGGAACCTCCAGACACTGGATCCTACCCAATTCAGCTTTGTTAAGGGCAGATCTTGCCTCTTGAACCTGGTCGACTTCTTTGAAACAGTTACCAGGGCCATAGACGTAGGGAAGGTAGTCCACACAGCCTACCTGGACCTCAAAAAAGCCTTTGACACAATACCCCACTCTGCCATCATAAATAAGCTCACCAGCTTAGATATCAACACATATGTCACAAGATGGATTGCAAACTGGATCAGGGATAGCACCCACATGGTCGGAATTGCAGGTGCCATGTCAGACTTTACACCAGTTACAAGTGGCATCCCACAAGGCTCAGTCCTGGGACCTCTCTTGTTCAGTATATATTTCTCTGAGGTACAGGCTAACACGGGAGGACTATAGCTGACCAAGTTCGCAGGTGACTGCAAACTGGGTGCCATAATCGACTCTCCAGCTGACACAAGCATCCTCCAAAAGGGTCTCACAGAGATGGATAACTGGTGCCAGAGCCATGGCCTAAAGCTAAATGCCATAAAATGCATAGTCATCCCCTTTGGGAAAAACAAAGTGCACACAGATTACCACATGGGTGGTAATCCATTATGTACGGAAGAAGTAATTAGGGATTTGGGGACCCAAGTAGATAGTAATCTCTCCTTTGACAATCACGTTGCCAAAGTGGTTAGAAAGACCTTCTAGATAGCCCACCTTATCCCGAAAGGTTTCACGTCTAGATCAAGAGAGGTCATTGTGCCCCTCTACTCATCAGGCCCATATTTGAATACATTGCCCCATTTGGGATGTACCTTACCCGGCACCTGCAGCAACTGTAATGACCCAAAAAGTACCTCACCAAGTGGACCAAGGAACTCAAACAGATGCCTTACACAGTTTGGCTAAAGAAAATCCAGCTCTACTCAGTTGCTTACCACCTACTCAGATGCGATCTGTGCCTGACGTATAAAGCCATGTCCAACCCAGAATTAATGGTCATGCTCCACCTCAGGATATCCAAATCCCTTAGAGCTACACGCTCCAGGGACTTAAACCTCAGCACAGAAATAAATTGGACATGCTGGAGGGACAGATTCATATCCCAGAGGCTCCCCCTCACTCTGGAACAAAATCCCAGTCCAAGTTAGGCAGAACCCCTCACTGACCCTCTTCAAAAGGAATCTTGACAAGTGGATGGGAGATTGTAAGTTTACCCCTGGGATCTCTTCTGGGTCCCTGCTAGACAGAGGCACAATAAACTAACCGTAAAAGGGCTATCTTGTGTGACCTACTATTCAAAGGCACAGTCTACTAATCTAAAAGGGTGGTGAAAGCCAAACAGAGTCTGGCTAGGCTTATAAATGCCCTAGGGAAGATAGCCTAGTATCAACCTATGAACCTATGAACCTATTATAATGTTTGGATTGCACATTGTTTATTGATGATACTGATTGCAGGTTTTTTATCTTCTTTGCTTTCTCACTTTCTATGAACAACCTAAGTATCTGTAGTACATATTTGATTATGACAGGGTTCCAATATATTATATATGTGTCTGTTGTCATATAACTGTGTGCACAAGGCAGGACTGGTGAATAGTGAGAGGTTCCTGGGTTAACACATGCAACTGCCAGATATGTGTGTCCCACTACTGTACTCAGACATGGCCTAAGTGTGGGAGCATGCCCAGTTTGGCCTTTCAGTGTTTTGTTGCCTGACATTTGTCTCATTTATTCAAGCGTGTGAGCATGCCCAGTGTGACCTTTCAGTATGTTGCTGTCTGAAGTCCACTACATTTGTTAATGTGTGTGAACATGCCCAATATTAACATTTATACTATATGTGTGTTGAAAATCAAGTTATATTTTTACTGCAGGGCTCACCTTTGTGTCATAACTCAACAGGGATTATGCTGTGCCTGCAGGGTTTCCATGAGACACTTTGCATACACTTATCAACATTTCTTCATACAGGCTGACCAGTGAAATACTGACATGGTTTAGTGGTTCAGTACTGTGACTATAGTGCACAGTATCCTGGGTTCAAGGCCTATTACTGCTTTATATTTTCATACTGGGCAGACCAGACTGCTTAAGGACCAGTAAAGCAAATATGAGCATGTTTACCTGCTTTTGCTCAACTATGCCCAACTTTGATCAAACTTGCCCAACATTGCTCAACATTAACCAACATTGCTGAACGTTGCCCAGTATTGCTCAACATTGCCCACAGTTGTGCTAGTTAGTGTGTGCAATTTTGTTTACATATACTAAATAGTGGTAGCAGCTGTTTAGCACTGCTTTATATTGCTTAAAACATGCAATCATGCCTCAGGTGATTCTGCAGGGCTGTCTATGTCAGATGCACATAGTACACTCCCTATACATGTTTGAAAACAGGTAGTGTCAAGTTAGGCATCCCTTTTACTATATGTGCGAGTCAGAGAGAGGTATCATTTCCAGGGTTCCTACTGAGCCAGTGTATGTGCTATGCGTTGCCTCTTTGCCAAGGCCAAAGCATACTGGGTACACCTCCTTCTGCCTACTGGAGCAGGCTCAGGTTGTTCCTCCTCCAAGTCACGCTTTGCCTGTGATGGCCTTGGCAATGGAGGGGGGCTATTTGGCCCGGGCCTATACTGCTCCTGCTGCAGCTGTTTTCACAGGATCATATTATGTAGCATAGCACATACCACGACAATTTGGGTACATGTAGTTGGTGAGTATTGCAAGGCTCCACCAGATGTGTCCAGGCACCTGAACCATGACTTGATCAGCCCAAACACACGCTCGATTACATTTCGTGTTTGTGCGTGTGCGTCATTATGGCATTCCTGTTCAAGTGTGTGTGCATTTCTGATGGGTGTCATCAGCCACGGCTCCAGTGCATATCCAGCATCCCCCACTAGGTGACCATGAGGGATGTCCTCATTGGCAAATGTCTGGTACAGCTGTGTCAGATGCCAGATATGGGAATCATGATAGCTTTCAGGGCAGCCAGCACACACATTCAGTATTATGCCCTGGGCATCACACATGACCTGGCAGTTGATGGAGGGGAAGCCCTTGCGGGTAATGTAGGCCCTACCCCGCTCACCGGCTGGTGCTTTGATGCATATGTGTGTGCAGTCTATTGCACCCACTACCTCAGGGTATTCCGCTATTTGCTGGAAAAGACACATATTGCTAACCAACACCTCACGGAAATTGGGAAAATATACATGATCACCGACTTGTGCTGACATGGCATTCAGGAACTGGTGCAGTACCCTGGATGCTGATGCCTGTGATATCCCCATCATATCACCAGTTGGTCTCTGGAAGGTACCTGTTGCTAGTATTCTTAGGCCAACACATACCTTGGTTTCCACTGGAATGGGTTCCCCTCTGTTGGTTCTGTGTGTGAGGCGTGGCCTGCACAGCTCAACAATTTGCTGCATGAGGTCTCTGTCCACTCTATAGCGCTCCACTATCTCCAGCTCATGTAGCCCCTGGTAGGTTGCCCTGGGCCTGTACACTCTTCTCCGTCTCCTCACTGGGGGTTGCTCAGCAGCATTTGCATTGTCACCACCCTCAGCATGTTGCATATGTCGCCTTATAAACATTTCTTTATCTCAGTAAAGCTTTTTAAGTTTTCACTTCTCTTAGTTTACTGCAGTGTTGCAGTGTCTCTGAGGAAAACATGGTGGAAAGTTGTTTGCAGAGTTTTAAGTGCTGGGCTGGGCTAGTGTACTGCCTGTGTAATTGCCTGATTCTGATTGTTTTCACCTGCTAGCTCTGCTAGTTCTCCCTGGTTAACTTCCTACTATTTGTTGTGCTTCCTTTTCCCTTTCTGTTTCCACAGGGGGGCAGCGCCGTGCACACAAGCGCAAACACGCGCACACCAGCTCACATGTGCACACACATGCTTACACAGCCTAAAACATGCTAATACCTGCTTAAACTCGCGCACACAGGTGCAAACGCGCTTACATATATTTCAACAACCTTACACATACTTACTCCTGCTTAAACGCGCACACACGGGCGCGCACGCGCGCACACAGTCTTACTCGGATATACAGGTGCGCACCAGTGTGCAAACACATTGCAGGCACTTCAACAGGAAACTTTAGTGTGATCCATGGCATACACCTTCTATTTCTTGCCTTTAGCTAGGATACCTGTTGACACACCTCTTCCAGTGATGAGTAACTGACAGCAAACACATGCCACTCTGCTCCAATGAGCTTACATTCTTTCATAAATACCCCCCTCATGATGTCACCTATCTTCTACTCTGTTACTCCCCTTATCCTACTCATACACTCCACTGACTGTGCTCATTTGCTATGTAAACTCAGGATTCACTATCCTTACCCTCATTTGCATGAGATTGCCTACTAATGCTTGGTTACATCTCTTAGACTAAGCTTCCCCCCTTAGCAACCTCTACTCAGTTGCCATGTTGTCTTCAGCCTGCCATTCACTTGCATTGAAAATTATGATTTGCTATAAAATCCCTATTTGTGGCTTTTAATTTCTGGTTTTCTGGTTTTTAGAGCACAGCACGTTTGTGCGGCGCTGCACTACGCTTAAACTTCGGAGAGCAAGGTAAAAAAAATATTTTTTTTTAAATTTTGCATCGGGGAACATTGCCAATGGCCATATATTTGGCCATTGGCATGCTTCCTCAACTGGATGCAGCCTTTATTTGGAGCTGTCACTGCTCCGTTTTGCTATTTGCAGAATGGTACTCAGTTGTCAATGGAGTACATTTCTGCAAATAACACTACTCTCACTCGGACAGGTTAGGGTTTCCTGGATTACAAATTTACCTCATATGCATAGCTTTCGGCAGCAAATGAGGTAATTTGCATAACCTAGCCCTATCCGTGTAAGAGTCATTTTAGGAGCTCTGTTGCCCACCCCTGCCGGCTGTTCCTGGATAGCTCGGTGGACATGTTGGCTGCATGGAGTCTTACTCTACTCTTAGACTCCGTGCAAGCCTTCATGAATCCAGCCCATTGTCATTGATACTCTTCAACTAATGAGATCAAATGCTGACAATTCTTGTATGAAAATGGGAAATAAATGGCAGCCAGAGCCAAGGTAGAAGAAAGTGTTCCAAGGATCTGTGGAAGGCAGACTCAAAGAAGCAGCACTGGTTTTGCTGACCCAAAGGAGTACTGTTGAAGGAAAACATTCATCCCATTTTTGGACCAAGTCTCAGACTCGTTTTTGGTGTTGCAACATGAATGCATGGGTGGGGCAGCATGGACATGTGGAAGTTAGCTGTACTAAAACTTACATTACAAATTGAAAAACATGTTTCCACTCCTGCTAGGAGGTAGGTTAGTATTTGAGTGGCAATACATTTTTTCCAGGATTTGGAATATGGTGTGAGCAAAGTCTGGGCCTGTACTTAGTTCAGTGGAATTAACACTTTTAAGCAGGGAAATAAAATAGAATGTTTTTTTTCCAGAGGGTTAGACTCTATGATTTGTTGATGGACTGGTTGATCAGTCTTGGCATGGCACAGACTAAGGGTACTGTATCAATTTCAATATGTTGAAAAAAATCCCAGCTGCTGTTTTGCATTTAAGTATGAGTATTAGTTTTTGATGGTGTTGGTCTGTCCACACCCATTAGTCAAAGTATAGAGCTAGATGAATCTGTTAAGCTAATTCTAAGTGGGATACCTGCAGCCATTCCACACCCATTAGTCAATGTATAGAGCTACATGAATCTGGTAAGCTAATTCTAAGTGGGATACCTGCAGCCAATACAGTTTCATCCCATGTAGATTATAAGTGTGCTGCATTGTCAAATCATATAAAGGTATCCAGTCCTATCTATCCTATCTCTAAACAAGTATTCTGTTGCAGCCTTCCTCTTTTATATAATTGATTTGGGGTAAATGCCATCTGTATAACATTTTAAAGTTAGTAAAGTTAATGATCACTGGCTGCATAGGATGTGATGCCATAATAATACTACCTGTAATTGAGCTCTGCATCCTATCTACCCTAAGATCCCCCAGGGTATCATTCTCCCTTTCCATAAACATTTTATACAGACCTTTCACTAAGGACTGTCTTAGAAACCTTTCTGAATAGTTTTTGAACAGTATCCTGAGACCCATTCATAAACTGTCTGTCCATTCATTTAATGTAACTGATGTGATTTGGAGACATCACTATCATTTAAGACCTCTGATACCTTGCTGCTCCAACTTATGGTATGACTGAAACCTATGTTTTTCTGGATGTATAATATCTTTAAAAAATAAAATCAGCTCTTACCCAATTCTATCAGTAAATATTTTTTCTATCAAACAACTACTTAAACCCCATATTCTTTTTCCCATTACTATGCTTTCTGGAGCCAAGAACTTCCTTAACCTCTTTTCAAACCATTCTTCAATCACCCCCCCCCCCGGGTCCCAAACCTTGATTTCTTCTTAAATTGTCAGCCTTGTCAAGCCCATATACCCATTCCATAGGTTTATATCTCACCAGATGGGTTGTACTTCACCCCTTGCCCTGCAATTTTGCCACCCTGCTGATGCAACCATATATCACAAGAAGTTTGTATACCAATTCCTTCATTATATTTCAGGATAAATAAGTTTTCTTCTTCTAATCCACAGTTTCTTACCTTATATATTCATGGGTTCATAGGTGGTTACTAGTTTAATAGTCCAAAAGCCATTTTAATCCCATCCAGGCTTACTCCAAATTTACCAAAATATTGCTGAGATGTTTCAATATCCCAAGGAATTTTAAAGTTAAGATATAAGCTTTCAGACATCAAGTGTTCACAGGCTGCCCCCTGTCCTTTGGGTATATAGGTGGCAAAGCAGGTGTAAATTTGTGTTTTCCCATCCATTGATTCCAGTTACATTTAAATTTGGTTAGAGATGATCCTTGCTTCACATGAATGGGAAGACTGTTGCAGAGAAAGGGTAATCTTTGAGATATATACACGTCTCTTCAGAGTGTCATGTTTATTTCACATATGAGGTTTAGGCCTTTAGACTGGGTGTTTCTATGATATTTGTTTTGTAGATGTATAACAAATCCATCAATATGGGATCAGATGATGCCTTGTAAGTTAGGCAAAGATCATGAATAACAGTCTATAGTAGACAGAGTACATGGATAGAACTTTGAGACAGACTGCATAAGACTTGTTTATTCCTCTGTGGTCTTTCAAGCTATTTCAAGTGCCTGGTTAGGTACATAGTGAAAGGTTTTTTGTACTCAATGACGGGTCTAATCAGACCCAAGTACAATGAAACAATGACATCTTTGTGCTTTGATGCCATGCTTTTACTTATAAATTGTGGAACATAGACTGATTTTGCCAACACAGCTGACACATTGTAGTCAAAGGTCATGGTACTGTCAACATATGTTTCAAGATCCCTCAGCAGTATGTCAATTCTGAGGGCTGCATTATTAATGTGGCAATTTCCAGGGGTATCTATCTTTCCAAAGCATACATTTATGCATTAATTTGCATTGAGTTTTAGTCCGTGACTGTGGCACCAGTCTTTGTCTGTGCCAGGCCTTCTTGAAGGGTATCTGTTCCTTTAAGGTATTCAGTAACCACAGCTAAATTGGAGTCATCTGCAAATTTGGTCATCCAGAAGATCTTGACATTTTCCTTAACTTCAGACAAAATGCCAAAAAAGAGCGATCACAGCACAAATCACTGAGGGACTAGTCTCTTTGTGGGGATGGATTCCTATTCCCTAATTTTAACTTCTTGTGTCCTGTCAGTGAGCCATCTAGCTATCCATCAGGTGACATATTTGTTGCTGCCTAATTTTGTAAGTTTATCTAAAATGACTAATAAAAATAGCCCTCCACTGTGCTGCAGCCAGGTTAAGGTAGGCAATGTGCAGTGTTTTTCCCTCATACATAGCTATAGTGACCTTCTTGAGGAAGTCTACCAGGTTAAGTACACATGACCTGCCTTTGACGAAACCAAACTGGGTTGGTTCCATTGTTTGTAGGTTTTCTTTGTTATTCTTTATCAGATCAATGATAATTCTTTCCATTGCCTTGCGCATGAGACTAATCAGGCTTATGGGTCTGCAGTTCCCCAGGTCCAATGAACTGTTGTTCTTTGGGTAGAGTGATTACTGTTGCAGTCCTCTATTCTTTTGCATGAAATCTGGAGGCTGTGATGAAATAGTGATTCTAGTGAGCCTAACAGATCATGATTCATGCAATTCAGGAGGCATTGTGGGATATCATCAGGGCCCATAGAGGCAGTGTTCTTTTCCTCAGAGAACAAATAATAGTTGGTAGAGGAATGGTAGGAGGTATTTCCTGGGGGGGAGGGGGGGGGGCACTAGAGGCAATAGGGGTAAAATTGAAGTTATTTTTATTAGCCAGCAGATTTGTTATATCCTCTGGAGCTGTATAAATGGTTCCATTCACCTTTAGTTTAGCACATTATTGGGAGCTGCCTTTAAAGTTGTGGAAACAAATGAATAAAGCCTTATGGTTGTCCTTAGCTTGGGAGTCAACTTTTATTTTAGATTTCTCTTTGATTAGTCCCTGAGCTGCTGGTTCAGATTGATCAGGGAGTATTTACCTTACTGGGCAATGCCCTTTCTATTTTTGGACATCATTTTTCTTTTGTTATTTAACCTATTTATACCAGGATTCCACTGGCGTGCCTCATTTCTGAAGGTTGTCCTATATTTATTTTTGGTAGGCACAGCTGTCTTTATGCAGTTACTAAACAGCAAACAAACAGACCAGCCAAATGTGAAAGAGGAAATTTTACTTTATTACAAAGTCAGATGACAGTCAATGGACTGGTTTTGACTAAATGTCTTTTTCAATGTTTAACACAGACTGTAATACACAAACCCCTATTTATAGGAAAGTATAAATCAACACATATTGATATATATATATTAATCAACCAATCAAAAGATCCTATTATAAATGATCATTCAGGCAAGGTAGGAAAAAGACCACCCAGTCTCACAATCCAGACTTTCTCCTTTTTATTTAAAATATTGTGCCAACCTGCCTTGCAATTTCTGTTAACACATATCCTGTCAATAATAAAATGAAACTGAACAGATGAATGTTTGATAGTGTTCTTATACAGTGCATTAGTAAGACATTTATTCCTAATATAAATGTTCAGATATGCGTAGCTTAATAGATCTGGAAGTCTGACCTATATAAAAAGCTGAACACGTACATACAGCTAAGTAAATTACCCAATCAGTACTACAGTTTGCAAATATATTGATGTTAAATAGATGCGGTGTGATTTTGGTGGGAAATTATTTAGTTTGAAATATGTGTTTGCAAAAGGAACAATGACAAGAAGAGAAAATCCAACACGCTTATTACCATCTAATGTCGCCTGAGTGAAATTTAAAGATGGCATTTTCCGTTTATAATGATTAAGATAGCCACCCAATGTTTTACCTTTCCTAAAAAAAAAAATTACATTTGTCATCTAAAAGGAGATTCAACCATTCATCAGCTAACAAAATGTCCCAGTGATGTTGCACCAGGTCACTAAAGCCAGAGGTATTTCACACATAACTTGTTATGAACCTAATAAGATGGTCCAAATTCTTTTTATAATTTTGATATCTCAACAGGTCAGTCTTATGAAACATCTTAACCTTATTGCTAGTCTGAACCAAATCTGATTTTGTGTATCCACGTTGAAAGAACCTAGATGGTAATTCCTTGTCTTGAAGTTGAAAATCCTCATCTGGGGAACAAATTCTCCGAATCCTCATATATTGGGGCTTGGGGATGTTTCAAATAATATGTTTTGGATGACAGCTGGAGGCATGCAGTAAAGTATTGGAATGAAAGGATTTACGGTATAATGATGCAACAAGTGTACCATCTGGTTGTCTGTTTACAAGGACATCAAGAAAATAAATGGATTTCATGTCAAAATTCACAGTAAACTGAATACCCCACTTATTTTCATTGAGATATTCAACAAATTCTTGTAGGTATTTGACATCCGATTTCCAGACCAACCATCAATCATCAAAAAATCTTCTGCAAATATCTATTACATCCAAAAATATATTATGACTAATTGTCATATATGATAATTTGTTCCAAATATCCCATAAAAAGGTCAGCATAAATTGGCGCAAAAGAAGCACCCATAGCCGTACTTTGGGGTTGCAGATAACAAGTTTCATTAAAATAAAAAAAAACATTCTTAGTGAGTACATGTTCAGCCAAACAGAGAAGGAACATGTTGAACCCTGCACTATATAGTAGAATCTTCCTTAACCAGTATCCCAATGCATTGAGACCCACCCAGTGTGGAATGCTGGTATAAAGCAATGTAACATCAAGCATACACATAATCCAACCACTGTCTAATTGTGTGTCTGATACGATGTTAAGAAACTCTATAGTTTTCTAACAACAAATTCAAATATAATAGAATCTTTTGATCAATTGATGATCAAATTAATGTAATCAAAAATAGGAAAATTAAAAAATTGGGTCAAGATCAAAAGGCATATCAAACTCACACAACTTACCCTCCACTTCCACAATCTCAAGAATGGGGGTGAGAGACTTTCCAATAACACTAGACCAGTGGCCGGTAATGTTAACCATGACATGGTTAATGAGGTGATTGATATGGAAATTGATGAACGTTTTTTTAGATGAAGAAGAGTATCCCCCACTAAGATGGTCAGAAATGCTAATGAACCAACACAGGTCGAATTACAACCAACACAGGTAACAGCATTCCAATGGCAAACAGAGGATAGTCAACAACTGATTGAAGAGAGGCAGGAACAGGGGGGCATGGAGGGGGTGATAATTTTAGCTGAAGCCTGTACCCCTACATCTTTTTTGTTACCAACTGTTAAAATTGTCTCAAATAAATCAAATGACTTTATGGTTTATAAATTACTCTGACTTGGATTTAGATACACAAGTTTGTGACCTATTTGCTAAAGGTTTGACATTTATTCCCAGCAAGAACATGAATCTTATCGAGACTTTGGCTGATTTAAAACTTTTTGTACGTAAATTGAATTTTAAAGTATTATTCCAAGATAATGCACGTCATTGATTCATTTTGTGTTTCTAGTACATATAATCCACCAATTCATCCTGCCTTAGAAATATTTGAAAACGTGTGCGAATTGGCTTTTAGGATGTTCTTTTCACAGACAAATAGAAAAAATAAATTTAATTTTAGATAAATCTGAAAATCAAGAGCTTATTTTATTAACGCAGACACAAGGGATCTGGATTGTAAAACCTGATAAAGGTGAGGGTATTGTAGTTCTCAACTACAATGACTATTCGTGTAAGACGAAAGAAATATTGTCTGGGCACACTTACCATCATAGTTCCTTAAGTGAGTTGAAAACTATGTATAAAAGAATTCATGGGTTCTTTATGACCTTTTTACTGAAGGCTCTATTACGATTGATGAATTGAATTATCTAACAGTAACTTATGCTAGGACACCAGTTATAATTGGTGTGTCTAAAATACACAAAGATGTGGCCCAACCACCAATGCACCCTATAGCTGATGCTCGTGGCTCAGTTATTCACCCTATAGCAAAATTTCTAGATGAGGAACTTAAAAAACATATGTTAAGTGTACCCTACCTATATAAAGATTGCTAGGAGTTTTTAAAGAGAATGAATAATGTTGTCTTTCAGGAAAATTACAGTTTTTTTACAATTACTGTAAAAGACCTATATTCTGTTATACCCCACGATTTGGAGGAAGAATGGTTTTGTGTCTACCTCAGAGGAAAAGGTCTTTTACAAGCTGATATCAATGTATTTGAACAACTACTTGACATGGTACTTAAAAATAATGTTATACTCTTCGATAATGAATATTATCTACAAACTGAAGGTGTGGCTATGGGGTCTGCATGTGGTGGTCTCTATGCCAGCATCACAATGCTTGAATGGGAAAAATGCCATCTTTTTAATTCCCTTTTTTCAGTTTTGCCATGTCTGTTTATGTTTTTTGGATGACATTTTTATCCTTTGGGAAGGACCTAGAGGAGATGTGACAATTTTTTTAGAATATATCAGTCAAACAACCACCTTCCTGTGATTTACTCACTATGCTAATGATAAAACAGTTACTTATTTGGAAGTATTAATTACTAAGGATACTTTACATAATAGATTCATAGCAGATATCTTTCAAAAAGAAACATAATCTAATAGCTTCCTACACTTCAACAGCAACCATCCACTTACACAAAAAAGAGCTGTTCTCAAAGGCCAATTTGTGAGGGAGGCCAGAATGGTGAATGTATGGGATAACTTTACTGCTGAGTGTGATAAAATAAAAAAAAAAAACATGTTTTTACAATGTGGTTACCCCAAATGTTTAATTGATGAAATCATGGGGGAAGTAGCTATAAAAAGAAAAAAAATGGGTATTTTATACCACTCATGAGTGGAACATTAAGTCAGCACACAAATAGGTTAGAGCACTCTTTGGATGTCCATTCCCAATGTACACCCATGCAGATGGCTTTAGATCTATGATCAGGGCAAGAAAGGAGGCTTGATAGTCCCAATTATAATACAACTTTTATTAGCACTTTCTCCATGGATAGTTATCACATTAAGAAGATTCTAAAAATTGGGGTTTATGAGGAAATGGTAGGGAAGTCAGAAAAAGTGTGGATAATAATCCCATTTGTGTATATAGGAGGGGATATAACTTGAAAAATTATATTGAGACACCCATTGTACAAAAGAAAAGGGGTTATATATATAAATGCAGGCACTGCAAATACTGCACCTACATTCTAGCACCAAATGAGGTTTGTATTAATGGTTTTCAACATAAATGTAAGGGGAAATTCTGCTGTAATTCAGAAAGGGTAATTTTTTGTGCTATTTGCACACAGCATAGCTGTTTTTATGTGGGGAAAAAATGAGCGTAAACTGAAAGAACACATAGTTGAACATGTTAGAAATATCAGGAATCATAGTGAATTTAATGGCCTCGCAAAATATGTTTCTAATTTTAATGAACATGACTTTAGGTTTACTGTCCTTGATATTGTACAGTTAAGCAAAAGAGGGGAGCATGGCCAATTATTCTGGAAAAAATAGAATTAGCCTGGCAGTTGCGTCTAAATGCACAATGTTGGCTAGGCTGGTATGACCCTGACCTTGAGCAGCATCTTACCCTCACCTAGAATGATGCCACAGTACAAAGACAAAATGATCGATTTTAACAATTGGCTAAAATTTTGGTGTCATTCAAAGGGGATCCAGTGTCTGTCAGCCTGGGATGACATGCTCGACAAGCCACGTTGCTTCGCTAGGGACGGCTTGCACCTGTCACCACTGGGCTTTTGGATATTGGCAAAGGCTGTTGCCACCCCCATAGTGCCTTTTTTAGGCAAGGCTCAAAAGTCAAACCCACCCCATAGACAGCGCAAGGAACAAGAAACTAAGGGTAATGCTGCTAAACGCCAGAAGTCTTAACCTCAAGATGCACGCACTCGAAGCTCTCCTCAGTATGGAGAACATCAATATCTGTGCAGTGACAGAAACCTGGTTCAAGGCTCCAGAGAGCACCCCAGCACTACCAGGCTATACCTCATATCATGCTTTTCGGCCCCAAAACCCGGACTGAACTACAAAAGGAGGGGGAGTTTCCATATTTATTAAGGATATCCACACCTCCAGGTTAGTGGCATTGCACGAAGTATCGGAGACCATCCATGTGCAACTAACAGTGGGCAAGACTGCTTTTCAGTTTATAGCATCCTACAGACCACCCTCTCAAAGTCAGGAATCCCACTCAGCTTTCCTGAAAACATTGGAGAACATGAAGATCTCTCCGAACACCATTATACTGGGCGACTTCAACTACCCAAACATTGACTGGTAGCACTACTCAAGCCTCAGCACCTTAGCCCAAAGGTTCCTGGACGTTATAAACTCAAATGCTGTGGAACAATTAGTCACCACTCCCACAAGAGGGGACAACATACTAGACCTGATCATTACCAACATGGGGACTCTATGCTCCACACCAGAAATATATCCCTCATTGGTAAGATCAGACCATAAATTAATTTCACTGGATGTCCACATCCCGACCCCACCCCCAGCTCAGAAAACCACAGTGAAAAACTTCTCAAAAGCGAACTTCTCACTTCTCAAAACCAAAGTGGAATCCTTCAAGGCCCCAGGGCCAGTGGAAACTATGGCCCAAACTGCAGAATCCTATATAAACACATTCTACGGACATCTCCAGGAATGCATGGATCATGCTATCCCAAACAAAACCAAGACCCAATCATCCAAAGGCAGGCATCCAGTCTGGTGGACCCCTGCCATAAATAAATTGTACAACAGAAGGAGGAAGCTACTACATGACAGAGCAAAATCCCTAATAGGAAGGCATCTCTGATCAGTACTAGCAAAAAATTACGATCCCTCATAAAATCCTCCAAGGCCAGCTTCGAGAGAAAAATTGCACAGGACACCAAAGACAATCATAAGGCTTTTTTCAGTTATGTTAGAAACCTGGGATGCAACTCCCAGACTTGTTCTGAGTTGATTCTAAATGACAAAAAATACACTGAACCCACAGACATCGCCAATATCGTGGCAGACAGGTTCATTGCAAACTTCTCCACCCCCCCCCCCAAAAGAGCAAGTATCTATCCCGAGGGCTGCCTCCCAAACGTCTCTGATGCTCAGGTGAAGGCTGCCCTCTCCAAAGCAAAAAACACTGCTTCCATGGGACCAGATGGCGTCCCAGGCTGCGTCCTACATGAACTCCAAGAAGAACTAATCCCTCAAATAAAACAGCTATACAATCTCAGCCTCACTACAGGATATGTGCCCACAGAATGGCGTACAGCAACAGTGGTCCCACTCCACAAAGGTGGAGCCTCTACGGACCCTGGATACTATCGCCCCATAAGCCTGACTAGCTTAGTCTGCAAGGCTATGGAGAGGATCATCATGGAGCTCATAAACAAAGACATTGGGGACCTACAGACACTAGATCATACCCAGTTTGGCTTTGTCAAGGGCAGATCCTGCCTTTTGAACCTGGTTGACTTCTTCGAAACAGTCACCAAAGCCATAGATGAAGGAAAGGTAGTCCACACAGCCTATCTGGACCTTGCAAAGGCATTTGACACAATACCACGCTCGGGCATCATAGATAAGCTATCCAGCTTAAATATAAACCCCTATGTCACAAGATGGGTCGCAAACTGGCTCAAAGACAGAACCCACAGAGTGAGAGTTGCTGGAGCCATGTCAGACTCGAAACTGGTCACAAATGGTGTCCCACAGGGTTCAGTCCTGGGACCACTCTTGTTCGGCATATACTTTTCCGAGGCACAGGCAAACATGGAAGGACTATGGCTCACCAAGTTTGCAGACGACTGCAAACTGGGAGCCATAATCAACTCTCCAGCTGACACAAACATCCTTCAAAAAGGTCTCACAGAGACAGATAACTGGTGCCAGCGCCATGGTTTAAAGCTAAATGCCAAAAAATGTATAGTCATACCCTTTGGCAAAAACAATGTGCCCACAAATTACCACATAGGTGGAAACCCATTAAGTACAGAGAAAGTTATTAGGGACCTGGGGACCCAAGTTGATAGCAATCTCTCCTTTGAAAACCACATTGCCAAAGTGGTTAGAAAGACCTTCTACATAGCCCACCTCACCACAAAGGGTTTCACATCTAGATCAAGAGAGGTAATCGTGCCCCTTTATTCATCCCTCATCAGGCCCATCATAGAATACAATGCCCCTTTTGGGATGTACCTTACCTGACACCTGCAGCAATTAGAAAGACCCCAAAAGTATATCACCAAGAGGATCAAGGGTTTCAAACAGATGCCATATGCTGCTCGGTTAAAAAAACTCCAGCTCTACTCAGTTGCATACCGCCTAGTTCGAGGCGATCTATGCCTGACATACAAAGCTATGTCAAATCCAGAATTAATGGACATGCTCCACCTCAGTAAATCTAAATCCCTTAGAGCCACACGCTCGAGGGACTTGAACCTCAGCACAGAAATAAATAGAACTTGCTGGAGGGACAGGTTCATAACCCAGAGGCTCCCTTCGCTCTGGAATTGAATTCCAGTTCATGTGAGGCAGAGCACCTCACTGAATCTCTTCAAGAAGAATCTCGATAGGTGGATGGGGTATCGTAGGTTTGTCCCAGAGATTACTCCTGTGTCACTATTAGACAGAGGCACAGTAAACTAAACCTTAAAAAGGGCATAGTATACTCAAATCAAGGGGTGGCGTAAGCTATACAGAATCAGGCTAGGCGTATAACTGCCCCAGGGCAGATAGCCTAGTATGAACCTATGAACCTATGAACCTATGAAACAATTTCTATTAGCAGCATTTTAAAACTGAAAGCTCTAAATAGATAGTGTGTTAACATGTTGAGGGCAGAAAAATTGGTTTAAATGTTTCAAAACATCAGTGAACAGTCCACACATTTTATATAGTTACATTTTTGTAACAATGTGTCAAGTGGGAGATGATATTGCAGGTTACTTCTTTTTGAGGGAGGTGTGCGTTATTTTACTAGATTTGATAGGCTGAACATGTTTAAGCATTTGCTGAACAGAAACGGAATCACTGTGTTCCTAATAATGCGTAAAAAATGTTTAATTCTTCAGTCTTTTTTTATATGTGCATTCAAAAGTAACTTTAAAATGTTTCTTGTAGTTTTAAACAAAAATTTTAGGGCATTGGGTTTCAAACTTCATTTCTAAAAAGGGTGTGTGTGCTTTTTGTGCGATCTGATTGGTTGTTGTTAAATTTTGTGTTTTAATGCACTTTTTATGTTCTTATTTAGGGTATTTAAACTGGAATCCACTTTTATGGAATTATCTGATGAAGTTCCTTAATGTTATTGGGACAAAAGCGCTTATCCTTTGGGATTTTGTATATTAGATTTCAACATTAAAGTTGGTGTTTTTTCAACGTTAATGCTGAGGGTGACTTTTTTTCCTGTGTGCTATTCTTTCATGGTATTTGTGGATTATCATTTAAAAAGAAATCAATAGATAACTTTTGGTGTATATCATACATTTTCAAGAATGGATTTAATGAATATTTTAGAGGGGCACTCAGCAGATAAGGATGACATTCAAGTTTTTGGACTAGACTCCAACACAGGTTCTAATTTAAATCAGGCATCTCAGTTAGATAAGCAATGTGTTGAGACATTTGATAAATTATTTAGAAGTATGAAAAATCTTAGATCTTGTGTTTGGCATCTGAAACTATTTAAGGCATATTTATCAAAAGGTATTTCTCCTAGGGGCCTTTGCATTTGGATTAAACCATTAGTTGGCCAGGCTGACAATATTTTGTTAACAACCTGGTCTGAAATACAACAAACCACTTCAATGGAATTTGTTAAGGCCTTGCATGCTTTTTATTAATTAAAATAGATAGCCATGTTTCTGAAGTGACTGGGCTGTGTGAATCAGTCAAGCAGTTTAATGAACAACAAATTTATAAAATTTGTTTTTAGAAATTGAGTACTGATTTATTAGTATTTGAAAGGGAATTGAAAGAAAAGAAATTACATAAATTTAACAGAGATGTTAAAGATTATAGTTCTGGAAAACTCTTTGAGCAAGTTAACATTGTCAAATATTCTCAAGGGGATACCCATATTGTCAGTCAAAAAAGGAAAAGAAAAAAAAATCCATTCTTAAGAAATCTATTAGTGATACATCGGGGGAGGATTCGTCCTCCTTTACAGATACGAAAACTGAATCACAATAGACATCACCAGCATCTAAAGAAAGTTGTTTTTTTTCAGGATTTCAGTTCCCATAAAAATATGAGCACTGCCCCTTTAGAAGAAGGAAGAGGGGAGGGAGTAAACATAGGTCAAGATGCATCCTTACAAACCCTTCTGAACTTTTTGAAACCCAAGTAGTGAACCAAAATAATTACACAATATTTAATCTGTGTCTTTGTCCGATATTGAACATCAGGTGTTGAATAAAGGTTTAAATTTTATTCCAGGCTATGTGATGTCTGAAGATACTTTTGTCGATGATTTGATTTCATTTTGTAGATTATTGAATCGTAGATTGCTCTTTGACAACAATACAAATCAAGAGTTAACTGCCTCTTCTATACCAACTTTCACATTTCACAAATCTACATTTGTTCCCCCTATGAATAACCGTGTTGATATATTTTATAAGTGTGCGTTGAAAGATTTGCACTTTGTCACACATCTGGATAATGATCTCCTAATAATTTGTCTTCATCGGAGCTTTGTGCTTTAGACAATTTGAGGCAAAATAAAAATATTGTAATCATTAATGCTGACAAGGGTGGAACTATAATAGTCATGGATTGGTGTATGCACCTAGATGAAGTTGAGAGACAGTTAAAAGACGGTCGGTTTTACACAGTCATGACCATTGATCCAACCTCTAAGTTTAAGTGTGAAATAGATGCATTTTTACAATTGGCAGTAAGTAAAGGGATTTTCACTGATAAAACCTCATATCATCTAAGAGTTAAGGATCCATTACCACAATATTTGTATCTTCTTCCAAAATTTCACAAAAATGCTACACAGCCACCAGACTGATTGTTGCAGGAGATGGTTCTCTTACAGAACCATTATCCGAATTTTTGACAATATATTTGAAACCTTTGCTAAAAGGTGTGAGGGCCTGTATATAAGATACTACAGAGTTTCTTAACACCATATCAGACACACAATTAGACACTGGTTGGATTATGTGTACGCTTGGTGTTACATCAGTTTATACCAGCATTCCACATTGGGCGGGTCTCAATACATTGGAATACTGGTTAAGGGAGATTCCACTATATAGTCCAGGGTTCAACATGTCCCTTCTCTGTTTGGCTGAACACATACTCACTAAACTCATTAAGAATGTTTTTTATTTTAATGGTACTTGTTATATACAACTCAAAGGTATGGCTATGGGTGCTTCTTTTGTGCCACTTTATGGCAACCTTTTTATGGGATATTTGGAACAAATGATCATATATGATAATAGTCATAATATATTTTTGGATGAAATAGATATTTGGAGGAGATTTTTGGATGATTGATGGCTGGTCTGGAAATCGGATGTCAAATACCTACAAGAATTTGTTGAATATCTCAATGAAAATAAGTGGGGTATTCAGTTTACTGTGAATTTTGACATGAAATCCATTTCTTTTCTTGATGTCCTTGTAAACAGACAACCAGATGGTACACTTGTTACATCATTATACCGTAAATCCTGTCATTCCAGTACTTTACTGCATGCCTCCAGCTGTCATCCAAAACATATTATTCAAAACATGCCTAAGTCCCAATATTTGAGGAGTCGGAGAATTTGTTCCACAGATGAGGATTTTCAACTTCAGGACAAGGAACTAACATCTAGGTTCTGTCAACGTGGATGCACAAAATCAGATTTGGTTCAGAATAGCAGTATGGTTTAGATGTTGCATAGGACTGACGGTGAGATATCAAAATTATGAAAATAATTTGTATTGTCCTATTAGGTTCATAACAAGTTATGGGCAAAATACCTCTGGCTTTATGGACCTGGTGCGACATCACTGGGACATTTTGTTAGCTGATGAACCATTGAATCTACTTTTAGATGAAAAATGTCATTTTTCTTTTAGGAAAGGCAAAACATTGGGTGGCTATTTCAATCATTATAAATGAAAAATGTCTTCTTTAAATTTCACTCAGGGTACAGTAGACGGTAATACGCTTGTTGGATGTTTCCCTTGTGGTCATTGCTCCTTTTGCAAACACATCTTTCAAACTAAAGAATTTCCCACCAAAAACATACCACATCTATTTAACATCAATATATTTGCGAACTGTAGTACTGATTGGGTAATTTACTTAGCTGTATGTACATGTTCAGCTTTTTATATAGGTCAGACTTCCAGACTATTAAGCTACGCATATCTGAACTCCTTAATAATTTTAGGAATAAATGTCTTACTAATGCACTATATAAGAACACTATCAAACATCCATCTGCTCAATTTCATTTTCTTATTATTGACAGGATATGTCCTAAGAGAAATTGCAAGGCTGGTTGACACAATCATTTAAATAAAAAGGAGAAAGTCTGGATTGCGAAACTGGGTGGTCTTTTTCCACCTGGCCTGAATGAACATTTATAATAGGATCTTTTGATTGGTTGATTAATACGTGTTGGTTTGTACTTTCCTATAAATATGGGTTTGTGTATTACAGTCTGTGTTAAACACTGAAAAATGCTTTTAGCTAAAAATGGTCTGTGGGCTGTCATCTGACTTTGTAATAAAGTCAAATTTCATCTTCCACATTTGTGTTGGTCTGTTTGTTTGCTGTTTTGCTACTTGGTTTGGGCCTATGCACTTGCCGTCCTTGCAAAGTTTTGTTTCTGCCATTTATGTATTTGCTTACATGATTGTACAGGGTTTCACTGAACAACTTTGCACAGGCATCTGTGTTCTCAGGGTTGGGGATGGGGGCTTGGAATTTTGCTAGACTGTAGCTTAGTAGGATATAGTTAACCCTGGAATATTTTTAAATGTTCTGGGGTTAGATGAGGCCTCGGGCTTAAAGGAGACAGCTTTGTGGTCCAACCTGATCCATAAGGATGTTACATTTGGTATAGTGTATCATTCCCCAATGTTTGCGAGGACCACCAGCGGGTGCACATGTAGACCAGTTGTTCTAGGCTATTTGTGTTAACAAAGCCCAGTAATCTTTTGGCCTACATGTTTGAATTCATATATGATTTTGTTTATGCCGGGGTAGTCAAAGTCACCCAGGAATATTCTGTTTGGTTGAATGGGGAGTGTGTGGGCTTCCAAGGTCATGAAGGGGGACGTATAGCTTGCAGGAATATGATTTGGAACTTTACTTATGGAAAGCTGTATTTGGAGATGCACAGATGTATTGCACTGTTTAACCAGCCTTCAGGTGTTTGTATTTGATATCTGAGACTCCACTGTTAGACCCTGCATATGTAGTAGCTGGTCTAAATGCATGGTAGGCTTTATAGCCTTGCACTGCTGGGATACTCTCTGCAGCTGTAAACCAAGTTTCAGTAATTGACAGATATCTATATTATCCAAGATGAGAAGAGCTTGCAGGGAGTTGAGTTTTCTGTTTAGATTCCTGGCATTAAGTACCATGACCTTTAGATTATTATGAGTCAGTCATCTATGTCAGTAGGTTTATCAGGTTGGCATTGCCCAAAAAAGGCACTATGTGGGTGGCCAAGGTTTTAGCCAATGTTTTAAAATCTGGGGATGGGGGCAGGTGCAAACCATTCTAGGCAAAGTACTGTGATCTGTCTATCATATCCTCCTAGGCAGACAAATATTGTATCTGCTTGGAGTGATACCAAAAACTAAGCCAATTATTAATGTCAGGTATCTGTGGCATCATCCTTGGAGAAAGTATAATGGTGTGCACTTGTAGGCTCATATTGGCTTGGGATGCATCACCTGAGGTGTCTGTCATGGGTTTTCTAAGAGTCCAGGGATTTATGTCAGAAGTCATTTATACCCACAAGGACTATGACAGTCACACTGCTACTTGTGGTGCAATGACTTGAGTCCATGCATGGTCTGGTGGATCCTGGCCCCTGACAGTCAGCTGACCATGACTCTTTCTCCTTACTCAGCCTGGTGAGAAGTACATCTGTGTGTCTCACAACAAAATCTCCTATGAAAAACTGAAAAAAAAAGTGCAACACGGCAAGGCAAAGCTACAAATGGAAATAAAAACGGCATACTTTAAAGCAATGGGTGGAGTAGCTCAATTAAAAAAATAAAGGCTAAACAGAACAATAAATATTAGTTCTTTTTTTTCCTTTAATTCACCAGAACTTCATCAGAATCCATGAAGTTCTCGTGAATTAAAAGAATGAAAGAGATAATATTTATTGTTCTGTTTATTTTTTTCATTGAGCTGCTTTAAAGTGCATTATTTTTATTTTAGAATCTCCTATTACTAAAATATTGTGTTGTGTCACGGTTTACCTTTTGCGCTTAGAGGATGAGACACCTTGCAAAGATGCTGTAAGTGTCTTGGTATGCATTGTTTAGCAGAGTACTCTAGAGGTTGCAGTGGATACTTGTTTTGTCTTATACATCTGAGAGGTCTTTGAGGTTTCAGAAGTTTATATTTAAGAGCCTCAGCATATGTGGGTCTTTGTGTCTTGTCTGTACTATGTGCAGGGGGTGTAGTGTGGCTATTACTGACAACCTATTTAATGTTTGTGTCAGTGAACGAGAACCTTGCCCCAGTGACATTGTGTAACTATTCATTGTTCTCACATACTGTATCAGTTTACTTTAGAATTAGGCAGTTCCCAGTAAGCAATGAGATTATTTCTACATTGCCTCAGGATGCCCAAATCCACCAAGCTGAATGCAAAGATAGCACCTTTAATGATGTCCTGCTGCATACCAGAAATGATCCTTCCTGGGCAGGCCTTCTAGTCTTTTAGCTAATATTTTGGCATATATTTTGATTTCCAGATTTAAGAAATAGCTAGGTCTATATCTGCCATAATCTGCCTTATCTTTTCCTGTCTTGTAGAAGAAGATAACCTTAGCCATTAGTAGACTGTGGGTGAATCCCCTATCCAGCCCAGAATTTTATGTAACAGATATAGGTTCATAGGTTCATAGGTTCATACTAGGCTATCTGCCCTAGGGCATTTATAAGCCTAGCCAGAGCATGTATGGCTTTCGCCACCCATTTTAAATTAATTTTGCTATGCCCTTTTTCGAGGTTAGTATACTGTGCCTCTGTCTAACAGTGGCACAGAAGTGATACCCGGGGTAAACCTATGATCTCCCATCCACTCATCAAGATTCCTCTTGAAGAGAGTCAATGAGGGACTCTGCCTAACCTGGACTGGGATTTTATTCCAGAGTGAAGGGAGCCTCTGGGTTATGAATCTGTCCCTCCAGCATGTCCTATTTATTTCAGTGCTGAGGTTCAAGTCCCTCGAGCGTAGCTCGATGGGATTTGGATTTTCTGAGGTGCAGCATGTCCATTAATTCCGGGTTGGACATGGCTTTATACATCAGGCACAGATCGCCTCTGAGCAGGCGGTATGCCACTGAGTAGAGCTGGAGTTTCTTTAACCGGCCAGCATACGGCATCTGTTTGAGCCCCTTGATCCTCTTGGTGAGGTACTTTTGGGGTCTTTCCAGTTGCTGCAGGTGTCTGGTAAGGTACATCCCAAAAGGGGCATTGTACTCAATTATGGGCCTGATGAGGGATGAGTAAAGAGGCACGATGAGCTCCCCTGATCTAGATGTAAATCCCTTCATGATTAGGTGGGCTATATAAAATGTTTTTCTAACCACTTTGGCCACGTGGTTGTCAAATGAGAGATTGCTATCAACTTGGGTCCCCAGGTCCCTAATTACTTCTTCTGTACTTAATGGATTACCACCTATGTGGTAATTTGTGGGCACTTTGTTTTTGCCAAAGGGGATGACTATACACTTTTTGGCGTTTAGCTTGAGGCCATGGCTCTGGCACCAGTTGTCTGTTTCTATGAGGCCCTTTTGGAGGATGCTTGTGTCGGCTGGAGAGTCTATTATGGCCCAGTTTGCAGTCATCTGCGAACTTGGTCAGCCACAGTCCTTCCATGTTGGCCTGTACCTCCGAGAAATATATACCGAACAAGAGAGGTCCCAGGACTGAGCCTTGTGGGACGCCACTTGTAACTAGTTTGGAGTCTGACATGGCTCCAGCTATTCTAACCATGTGGGTTCTGTCCTTGAGCCAGTTTGCAACCCATCTAGTGACATAGGGGTTTATATTTAAGCTGGTGAGCTTATCTATAATGCCCGAGTGGGGTATTGTATCGAAGGCTTTTGCGAGGTCCAGGTAGGCTGTGTGGACCACCTTCCCCTTGTCAATGGCCTTGGTGACTGTTTCAAAGAAATTGACCAGGTTTATGAGGCAGGATCTGCCCTTAACAAAGCCGAACTGGGTAGGATCCAGTGTCTGTAGGTCCCCAATATCTTTATTTATAAGGTCCATGATGATCCTTTCCATAGCTTTGCAGACTAAGCTAGTGAGACTTATGGGGCAATAGTTTCCAGGATCTGTTGAGGCACCACCTTTGTGGAGAGGGACTACTGTTGCTGTACGCCACTCTTTGGGTACATATCCTGTAGTAAGGCTGAGATTGAACAGTAGTTTTAGGTTTGGGTTTAGCTCTTCTTGGAGTTCATGTAGGACACAGCCCAGGATGCCGTCTGGTGCCATTGATGCTGTGTTTCTTGCTTTGGAGAGGGCAGCTCTTACCTGAGCATCTGAGATGTCAGGGGGGCAGCACTCTGCTGGGATAGATATTAGCGCTTTTGGTGGGGGGGGGAGTTTGCGCTGAACCTGTCAGCTAGGATGTTGGCAATGTCTGTGCTTTCGGTGTATTTTTTGAAATTTTGGACTAATTCTGAGCATATCTGGGAATTCCCACCCAGGTTCCCAACATAACTAAAGAAAGCCTTGTGATTATCCTTAGTGTCCTGTGCAATTTTTCTCTCGAAGCTGGCCTTAGACGATTTTATGAGTGCCCATAGTTTTTTGCTAATACTGATCAGAGATGCCTTCCCTTTTTGGGATTTTGCTCTATCATGTTGTAGCTTCCTCCTTCTATTGTATAGTTTGTTTATGCCTGGGGTCCACCAGACAGGACGTCTGCCTTTGGAGGATTGGGTCTTGGTTTTATTTGGGATTGCATGATCCATGCATTCCTGAAGGTGTTCATAGAATGCGTTTATAAAGGATTTTGCAGTCTGGGCAGATATCCACAGGCCCGGGGGCTTTGAAGGATTCCACCTCGGTTTTGAGGAGTGTGAAATTTGCTTTAGAGAAGTTTTTCACTGTGGTTTTCTGGGCATGGGGTGGGATCGGGATGTGAATATCCAGTGAGATTAGTTTATGGTCTGATCTTACCAGTGAGGGATACACTTCTGGTCTGGAGCATAGAGTCCCCATGTTGGTGATGATCAGGTCCAGTATGTTTTCCCCTCTTGTGGGAGTGGTAACAAGTTGTTCCATAGAATTTGAGTTTATAAATTCTAGGAACCTTTGGGCTAGGGTGTTGGAGCTAGAGTAACGCTCCCAGTCTATGGTTGGGTAGTTGAAGTCACCCAATATAATGGTGTTTGGAGAGACCTTCATATTTTCCAGTGTTCTCAGGAAGGCTGAGTGGGGTTCCTGGGTTTGGGAGGGTGGTCTGTAGCAGGATATAAACTGGAAGGCAGTTTTACCCACTGTTAGTTGCACATGGATAGTCTCTGATGCTTTGTGCTGTGTCACCAACCTGGAGGTGTGGGTATCTTTGACGAATATTGATACTCCCGCTCCTTTTGTGGTTTGGTCCAAGTTTTGGGGCCGAAAAGCATGGTATGAGGTATAATCTGGTAGTGCTGGGGTGCTCTCAAGAGCCTTGAACCAGGTTTCTGTTACTGCACAGATATCGTTGTTCTCCATGCTAAGGAGAGTTTCGAGTGTGTGCATCTTGGCGGTTTAGACTTCTGGCATTGAGTAGCATTACTCTTAGTTTCTTATCCCTTGTGATACCTATGGAGGTGGGTTTGTCTTTTGAGCCTTGCCTAAAAAAGGCACTATGGGGGTAGCAAGAGTCTTTGCCAATATCCGAAAGCCCAGGGGTGACAGGTGCAAGCCGTCCCTAGCGAAGCATCGTGGCTTGTCGAGCATGTCATCCCAGGCTGACAGGTATTGGATCCCCTTTGAATGACACCAATACTTAAGCCAATTGTTGAAATTGATAATCTTGTCTTCACACTGTGGCATCATTCTTGGTGAGGGTAAGATGCTACTCAAGGTCAGGGTCATACCGGCCTGGGCTACATGCACAGAGAGCTCCTCTATGTCTCTTTTCATGTAGTCCAGGGAGGTATGTCTCAGGTCATTCACACCAGCATGGACAATGACTGAGTCATATTTGTACTTGCCTTGGAGTGACCTGAGTGCTTGTGTTATGTGGCGGATCCCAGCACCCGACAGGCAGCTCACCGTGACCTTCTCCTTGTTCAGCCTGGTGAGTGGGATGTCAGTGTGCCTGATGATAGAGTCACCTATTACAAGTGCATCAGGTGTGTTGTTTAGCCTTAAGGGCTGTGACTGTTCGGCACACTGGCTTTGTGAGCTATGCATTGCACGTGTTTTGTTTTGGGGTAGCGGTTGCTTGGGTGTCTGCTTTGGAGGTCTCTGCTGCTTAGGCAGATTTTTATTTAGAGCCTCCAAGTATGTTTTTCTGTGTTTATGTGTTTGGTTTGCTGTCATGGTAGTTCTATGTGAGACTGGAATTTTAGTGAGTGTGGTTTCCTTCTCCTCCTGACTGGTTACGCCAGTACTGAGTTGAGAGAGCTTAGCCTCCAGTTTGGCTATATGGTTGCATCTCTCACATGTGTTGGAATTTGTTGGGAGGAGGAGAGGGTTGTCTGTGTACATGAGGCAGTTGTAACATTGCCTCAAGATTCCCAGATTCACCAGCTGGACTGGAGAGGAGATTGACAACTGACCTTCGAACATGCGAGAATAGTATTGGGAATTTCTTTATAATTGAAAAAAATGGCCAATGGGGAGCAAGGTACTCCAGGGGGAGTTTGTGAGGGTGTAATGCTTTTAATTTTTTAGTGCTGACTTATATAATTGCTTTAGTGAGCAAGTGCCAGGTAACTTAAATGCAAAAATGACAAACAGTAATTTTCTTTCAAGTGAAACAAGGAAATAAGTACAGTAAGCAATGCAGAAATCACTAGGGATCCACAGAAGCACTGAAAAGCCGCGTTTTAGGTGGAATTAGCTTTTCAGGGAAATAACAAGCATACAAACAAAGCTATATTCAGCAGGCCTGGATCTAGTCTATGCTACAGCAAACAAGGTGTACCAATTACAGTAAGAAATAGTTCAAATATGCAGGCACTATAAGCCTTTAACCAGAAATTCCCAGCTCAGAAGGGCAGAGTCCAGCCTCTTCTCCCACAAGAGTGCAGACCATGAACCTTCTTAATGTAAAATAACTGGCCTGAAGCCCAAGTGCTTAAACCAGAACTAATACACTTTAAGAATAACAGACACTGAGCTCTCAATCAGCAGTTCCCAACTTAGAAGGATGAAAGCTACCTGTCCTGCCACCACAGTGCATGCCACAAACCTTCCTAATGTCAAACAACTGGTCTGAAGCCCAAGTGCTTAATCCAAAAGACTTAGAATAAGTTACACCAAGCAGTAATAAATACAATTGAGTACTTTTAAGATGATGCAAAAGCAAAATAAAGTAGGAAAAAACACAAATACAGTAAAAGCAGATAACTTTTTTTTTTTTTTTTTTTTTTTTTTTTTTTAGTGGAAAGAGAGAAAGGAAAGAGAGAAAGGAGTAGCAGAAACTAAGCTGATTGGCCTTCTCAAATGTTCTCCCTGTACTGGGTAGAATGAGGTAATGACACTAGACTGGGAGGAGGGTCCCAGATCAAATTTACACTAGGGCAGGCAACTGCAAAGCCACCAACTATAAAAACACTATAGCAGCAGGGAAGGAGGGTGGGAAACAAACTGCAGAAATGTTTCACAGCTGAAAAGCAGCAGTGAGCCTTTAAATGAAAGTTTTAAACAGCTAAAGGAGCCTCTAGAAAAAAAGAGTTTACTGTAACCAGTTATCAGAAACAAACATATAGCCACACTGTCACATTTTCTTTATTTGGTTTATCGTATTCCACTATCTTTCCATCTGGTCCCAGTTCCCTGCCTCCTTTCAAAGCTTGACTGGCTCACCTTATCTCTTTTGTCTTGAAAATTTTCTACATAAGCTGGATGATTCTTCTATGGTTATCTGTCCTAACTCTATAAATTCCAAAAACTGTTTAATATCCTCATTTCTTCCTATTCTACTGTGTTCCTGATCCCCTCTCAGGCTGTTGGATCCTAGTTTTTTGATACAAAATGGCTTTGTGGTTAACTCTCTGGACACCATTCTCAGCACATCTATCATAAGCTACTGAGCTCTTTCATTTACCCTTACTTCCAAAAAATGAAGTGCCCTGATTGCTTTTGCTCATTAAAACTGAGAATACTTTTCCCATTTAGGATGCATGTTCCAGAGCTCTGCATTTCTTATTGCCTGTTTAAGATATTTAATATTGTATAATATTGTTAAAATCTGTATATTTTCTCCATTTTTTTACATCTCTCTGAGTTTCTGGACTTTTTCCCCTCTCATCTGTCTCCTTCCCTGTATATCCTTATTTACCAGCTTTGCAATTTGATTTTATAATACTCCCCAATATATTTGCACTGGATCCCACTCCCAGCCCACTGGCTCAAGAAATCTTCCGAACAATCCCTTATCTGCCTAAGCTTCAATGAGCTTTAATTTTTGGAATATTGTGACTTTCTTATACAAATAGACTAATCATGTAGTGATCAGATTGGGCCCTAGTTCAGTGCTTTGCCTGTGTTACATCACCTGTAAAATATATACAGATTAACCAGTAATCCCACCAACTGGCACACTGCTTCTTATAGGCTGTAATAGTATAGTCCAATTCCACTGGATGTAATGTTCTTCGTATATCCTTTAAACCCAGACATTCCATACCCCTCTAAGTTCATTGTTGCATTTGGGTGATCAAATTATAGCCTTGGGTTTTTAGTCAACTGGTAGATCATAAACAATGTTAAAGTCCCCTCCAGTTATACTCCCAGTGTGATTATGCATATAAGTGATACGTGTGCCCCAAAATAACTTTAAATCTGAGGGATCATCTTCATTCAGCCAGTAAAAATGCAATAATAGAAGTTCATAAGCTCCTGTGTCTATCCAGCATATTAACTACCTCCTTTCATTGTCCTTTCATATTTGCTTGTGGGTCTATTTTAATGTATCATGGACAAGCATCATCACCCCTCTTTTTGTTAACCATTGACAACTGCAGCTGGCCCAACCTTTCTAACCCTTTAAGAATCTGAGTAAGTCCCTCTCTTTTAGTGTAATCTTTTACAATAAAGTAACACCTCCCTTATATACTTTTAACTCCTTCCATATTGCTCTCAATTTACAGCAGATTGATATACATTTCCCATTCCAGGAAATATATCTTAGTGGCTAACCTGTTATAGCCTTTCCTAACTCCCTCCATACTGAATTACAGCTCTTTGTTGCCTGAGATTTTGACAGTAAATCCACCCCTCCACCCCTTTCAGAGAGCCACACAGAGAGTGAGAACTCACTTTCTATCAAATGCATTGACTGTCTCCCTCATCAGCAATAAAATCTTCAAATAACATAGGAAATCATAGCAATGTTGTGGGCAATAACCTGTCCTTGTATTGCATTACACTATTACATGTGTACTGATTAATACAAAATAGTTTGCCCCTTTAGGTGCACACTTAAGCCCTAATAATCATGACTTGCCCTAAATAACCACACAGGTAACCATATAATGTACCCATAGGTTTATAAGTCAACAAATGGTGGTGGGGATGGGAACTAATTAAAAGACAGTTCACGTCTATCCCTCCTAATCTCACTAGCAAGACAACATCTACTAGTTGGAGGCCATAAGTCAGCAACAATAGGAATACTGGGAGAGAGGAAAACAATTCATATGCACAGGATGAAGTTCAACAGGCCATGTTGACATGATTAAGCTCAAGTCTCCAAAGGTGCTTATAACACTGCTCATCTTGCTTCCTGCCACTCTTTAGAGTCAATGTCCACTTCAGTTAGTAAAACATACTATATGGTAATTTCTGGTGCTCTCAAAGCCATTTGAGATTCCTTTTCAGACGGTCCTGGGATTGCATATTTGTTAGGGGACTTGAAGTCAGGTGCAACAGTGAGTTATTTTCCTTCAAGGGACTTTCTGGTTGTGTATTTCTTGTCACTAAGGTCCTGATACCCTTCCCTTTATTCCTATCTGGAAAACAGATAGGAGAAGCAGCTGCAGGTCTGTATTTATGTTTTTGCACTCCATTTATCTGATCCTTCACTGCACTGGAGTAAGAAACTTGCATGCTAGATAATATAATGTCAGCTTCTTGTGTGGTATAACATATACAGTTCCATCCCCAAGCTGTAAGAGTAATATCGCTGGATATCTGAATTGTATCATGTAGTTCAGCTCTCTTGCTTTCTGAATTACTGGTGCAAAGGCCTTTCATCGTTGGAATAGTGCATTATTACAGTCTTGGGAACAGTGCACCTAATGCTCAGCTATTCACAAATTATTACCTATTTCTGTAGCTCTTAGGGTAAATTCTCTACCATTATAGTCTAGAAGTTTTACAATGAAGTGCCTTAGTAAATCTGAATTAATGAACTTTGGTGTAATCCTGTGCACTCTCTCCACCATGGGTGTATTATTCAGTCCCATTACATGCTGTGTCTCTTTACTGATGAACAAGATAGGGTTTGCCTCTTCTACCTCTCTGACAGCCTCATAATCTGTAAATTGTTGTGTCTAGCTCCATTTTATAAATCATTAAGCTTGTTTTTTGTCAACTTTCTGTGGCCAGGCCTGCATTAATCGGGAAGCCTGTGAACGCTTTGCCACTATTCTCCTCTGATCATCCAAATCTGCCTTCTGCCACTGAAGTGTTTCCTGAATATATTGAAGAATAGTTGTATAATGGGTTGTTGTTGTTTTGTTTTCTGGTTGAGATTGTTGATTATCATATGCATTATCATTGGTAAGTTTTCCACAGATGGCCTTATGACTTTCAAATCCTCTCCAGCACTGCTCACACTTTTTCCAAGGGACTGACATCATCTTTACTTTGCTAAGGAGCAGTGCATGTACAAAATCAAAGGTTAATTCTCTCCTTTTTATTTTCTATTAAGTCTATATTATATTAGGGGGTTATTATCATCAGATAAACATACATTCAGATTCAATAAAGCCTACATGGTCCATTTATACCATGTGTGCATTGTGCACCATTTTGGATTCAGTAAGTGGCTCTGCACAATGTGTGGAGCAGTGCACAGCTGTGCAAACAAGATAAACACTGTGGCATGTGAATTACAGCATAAGCAGCTGAATTGTGTGATAATCAACCAATCCAACATGGAGGAGCTATTCAACAACATATAAAGCAACTGTGTAGACTCAGTGCTGTTTTTTCTTGAACATTTCAAAACCTACCATAAAGGATAGTGAAGAGTAGAGTTCGGAAACAAACAGAAAAAGCAGTATTTAAAAAAAAAGAGAACTTTCCAAGCAACAAGGTTGCTATAAATATTTTATTTAAAAATAGTATAATAGTAAAATGACAGTAAGCACTTTCACAAATCCATTTGCTTCTTTACACCAAGTAAGCAAGATGTACACACGCACACAAACTATTTAAAAAACTGCCAGAGTTAATCACATCAGTGATGTAAGTCATGTGAACTGAAGACCAGTCTTAAAGATATACTCTCATTATGAGCATGACATTTATCTGCTTTGAGCATAATAAACCATTTTAGTTCACATTGTTTAGTCTTGTTAACAATGCTACTACCTCTTATACTGAAATCAACACTCTCTAACAGCAGGAACTTAAAAGAATGATTGCTGTCTGTGTTCATCACATGTTTGGCAAGAGCATCAGTATCCTTGGATTTACTGATTTCTCTTACATGCTCCAGAATCCTTTCCTTCAATGTCCAATGTTACTTGCCAATGTAGAACTTGTCACATATCACACAACTTGCAAAATATATTACATTAGTACTCTAACAATCTTCATTAAAATCAATCTCAATGCTATAGTCTGTTGTGGGGTGCTTAATGTATGGACCAAATTGAATATATTTGCAAGCAGAGCAGGAATGGCAAATGAATGTCCCTTTTTGGTCACATGTAGTGTGATCCATGTAATTCTTTTGCCTTGGGTGTTTCTCCAAGGACATTTTCAGCTCCTCATTGGTCATCAATACCATCAAATTCCTTTTAATAACATCACACACCACTTTCTTGTCACTAGAACAAGTCAATGAGCTTCTCAATTCTCTCTTAATATCTCTTTGACATATAGGGATGGTATCTGTTATATCAGAAAAATGGGGTTTTGCTGTGGAGTCTCTAAGTGACCATACTTCCTCAATAGTAGTCTGGATTTACTTATGGGAATAGTCCCTGTTCAAAAAATCAGTTGTCAACTCATGAAATGCAATGTCTAATAAATTATTGCTATCACACAGCCTCATCTTATTCATGAAAGACAAAGAACATCTCACTTCTCTCTTAATATCTCTTTGATGTATAGGGATGGTATCAGTTATATCCGAAAAATAGGGTTTTGCTGTGTTGTTGCTAAGTGGCTATACATCTTCAATAGTAGTCTGGATTTATTTACAGGAATAGTTCCTGTTCAAAAAAATCAGTTGTCAACTCATCAAATGTACTGTGCAACTAATTTATCATTGCTATCACATAGCCTCATCGCATTCATGAAATATCCCTTCAACACATGATTTGGCACATGCCTGGGGTGCATACTTAAATTCTGCAATAGATTATTCTTCCTACAAGGTTTCCTAAACACTGCTGTGCTCAAACCTTTAAACAAATCCTTTGAGACTGTGACATCAAGCAAATTAACTGATGATTCAGAGAAAACAAGACTAAACTTAAGAAAGTCTGTGGAGGTATGTAAATAATCTATGAATTCAATAAGCATTTCAGATGTTCCCCTCCATATCATGAACATATCATCCACAAAATGGCAATAAAAGCTAATATGCCAAACATATGGAATATTTGCCAGTAAAGTACCCATTCTGCCAATACCATATTTGCATATGAATTGGTACACACTGTGCCCATGGCTACTCAATTCTTTGAAGATAAAATCTGGTTCCAAAAGCAAATACATTGTTCTCTAGAATTAACTCCAGTAAAGTACAAATAAGAATGGCCTTGCTATTTGATAGATCACTGTGCTCAGTGAGGAATGCTCTAATGTTTTCTATACCCATATTATTAGGTATGACTGTAAAGAGTGAGTTGATATCAAGGGCAGCGAAAAAAAAATCACTGCCACAATTGTCATGTGAATGCCAGGCAAGAAGATCTCTAAGGAAATTCTTATTGTCTATCAGTATAGTTTCTACTTCTGCAAGAGCTGGTTTCAAGGTTTATCACAAATATCGACAGCAGTTCCATCAGCCATCCTTTGCTTGAAACAGCGGGGAGTATTGGTGGTTGGATTGCATACTTATGCATTTTTGGTAAACTATACCAAATGGGGATTACAAGATATTCTACTGTGAAGTAATTGAACATGTCATCATTAATCATCTTAGTAGTCAGTAGATCAAGTATGTAAAAATTAACGTTGTTGATAACACCAGAAACTTGATATTTATGCAAACGCATGTATGTATTCTGATCAGCCATCTTTAGCATCCTACTAATGTAGACATATTTGTCCATAATAACAATGCCACCACCCTTATCAGCAGGGCAAATCTCTAGAGAATCTGCTTCACGTAATTCTTTCAATCATTCTCTTTCATCAAAGGTAAGATTATAAAATGGGGACTTATTCCTCTGTTGAAAAGCTTCACATAACTGTCCCTTACATAAATTATAAAATGCATCAATGAAAGGGTGAGGAGGGGGTATGAATGCACTGGGTTTTTTACAACATTTGACACTACATCCTGTCTGGCAAACATTAAATTAAGAGAAATGTTCCTAGCAAACACTGGCATACAGCCATGGAAATGAGTCTACACAGAAACAATGCTAGGGGCTGCTGTTGCTTTACTTCATGTGTATGTGCAACAGGCTGAAGTCCACACTGCCGCTGCTACTAATAGACCAAGGCCAAGAAGGAGAAGAGTTTTCAGACCGTGGGTAACATCATAATCTACATGATTTGGAAATTGTAGAGTGGTACAGCAGGGGTACAGACACGCTACAGAAACTCTGCAACCTCTGTCATCCTCAACTCAGAGTCAGGGCAAACCAAGGGGAACCCATCCCAGTGGAGACAAAGGTGTATCTCTTAGAATCTTGGCTAAAGGCATTTTTCAGAGACCAACAGGGGACATGTTGAGGGTGTTACAGGCATCAGCATCCAATATTCTCCATCAGTTCTTGAATGCTATGCTCCAAAATGCTAGTGACCATATATATTTTCCCTGTACTCCTAAGAATAGGGCCAGAAATATGCAGGAATTTTATCTTGTAGCACACTGTCCTGAAGTACTGGATGAAATAGATTGCACTCATGTAGAAACTAAGGCACCAACTGGGGACCAGGGAAGGCTCTGCATTAATAGAAAGGGCTTTCACTCTATTAACTGCCAAGTTGTGTGTAATGCCAAGAGAATCATTTTGAATGTGTGGGCTCATAACCCTGGCACACCTCCCAACTGTATCAGATGTTAACTAGGGGGGGTATTCCACAAGGTTATTGCTGGGGATTGCAGGTTATGCATTCAAACTATGGCTGATGGCACCCAACAGAGAAACACACACACATACTGAGGAATGTCATAATGAGGCACATGCTCAAACCAGAAGTATTAAAGAGTGTGGGTTTGGACTGCTGAAGTTATGGTTCTAGTGCCTAGATACATATGGGGGAGTCCTGCAGTACAATCCACAGACATGCACTGAAATAGTCACAGTATGTGCAATGCTACACAACATCATCCTGATAAAACAGCTTCAGGAGGATCAACAAGAGGAAGGAGTACACATTCTACCACCAATGTCAAGGTCACCACAGCCACACATGGGTGAGCAGTCAGAGGGGGAAGCAGCAGCTGCTGTGTTTGTAGCAGACATAGATGTGCTCACTTTGGCCTCGCATTGGCTAAGAGACAACTCATAGCACACTCACTCATCACCTAAGGGCCTAAGATCTTCCTCCTATACACATACACTTAGTAACATTGATGCCAGGTAACTCTCACAACCTTTACCTACCCATGCAATCTCTGTGTACTGCTTGCATCGGACAGAGTCAGCCCTGAACTAAAACTGTTGCAACTGCTGGATTTACAAGGTAAGTGTTGAACCTGGAGTGTATTGTGTAATAATATGAATGACTGGCATACCCTTGAATTTTGTTACTTGGTAGTGTAAGCAAGTAAAAGGTGGGAGATTTGTACAGAAATGACCATAATATGACAACAGAGACTTATTTGACTTACATGTGTTCATTATTAAGTAGTACGCTTCCGGCATCAATGAGACACACAGTCATATCTCTCAAACGTAGTGATGGTCACTGCATTCCCTCAGTTTAGCACCATACATTTGTACTGGAAAATCATTAAAGAAAGAAGTTAGAAAGTAATGAGACACATTGCAGTTTCAGACTTCACAACACTCACAAGATTATTCACAATAAAGTTGGAAAATTTTGATACTGTCACCTGCCTAACCTTTTAAGAGCAATATAAGTCAAAGGTACAATTACCAATTCAACATCACAAATGCAGATATACTAAGCACTAAGTCAGCTATGCACCCTGAGCATCAGACACAAAGCTTATGTATCCCTGAATCCAAAAGATATAAAACAGGGATATGGCACAGTTGTCATCACTTGCACAGGGTATTGGGGAGGGGGGGTCAGGAAGCATAAGCTGACACAAAAGGTCGGTGAGTGTGTGTGAGTAAGAAAGAAAAGCAGGCAGACATTTGGATAAAGCAACAAATGGCCAGTGAGACAAAATGAGTTTTAAGCTGCATGGTTGAACCATGGAACTGTTGTGTGTGTGTCTCTGTAGGGGTCCTCTAGTGAAATTGTTGTGCGAGTGTCTGCGTGAACATAGCCTAGCTCTGTGCTAGCTTTACATCTTGGTACATCAGATAGGTGTGGGACATGCATGGTAGAGGTACCAGCTCATCTCTGTCATCCCCATCCATAAGAACTGTCTCTGCCAGGAGTTGGACTGGCACATCCACTCGCATGGTCAGATAAACTGCTGCTCTCTGAACATGACTGATGTCTGCTGGATGATCTCCCCCTCATATGTAAACCTAGGACCATGACCCCATGGCCTGCCACATTTAGCTGTGGACAGCTTACCCACTGATGGAGCAGTGGAAGCACTCTACTATGGGAGCATTATCAGTCATGGCTGCATTGGCTAATAGCAGATGATGTAACTGACCTACGTCCACATGGATGTCATCTCCCTCCCAGCAGATGTTCCATCACTGACACCGCTTGTGCCAGCGTGTCATTCATCTGATCCATTGAATCAGTAACACAGCAGAGGCAGTCATGCATGTCAGCCTGTGCCACATCTATGACCCCAAGAATTTCTCTGGAGCACCTATGGCAACATGACAGTGCCTCCATGATGCCCCTAAACATATGTTGAGTGGCACAGAAAGAGACATTTGGATCAGGTGGATTATGGACAGCAGACCTGCCCTAAGCACCCCTAACAATCCTCCTGAGTAGCACCTAGCCTACATTTTGACTATGGACAGAGTCAACAGCCACAGAGGTCACAGTAACCACACTTCCCTGATTGATTGTCTCAACCTCCACCTCTCCAATATCTTTGGGCTCACTGAAATGCGTAGGTGTAGACCTACTGGCTGTGTCCAGTAGAATTTCAGGGGATGGCTGTATGTCAACCTCAGGCCACAGTGGTGCAGTGGTTAGCATTGTTGCCTCACAGCAAGAGATTCTCTGGTTCATTTCTCAGCTGGTGTGCTTTCTGTGCAGAGTCTGCATGTCCTCCCTGCAGTTGAGTGAGTTTTAAAGACATGCAGGTAGGTACATGTGCATCTGCCTTCTTTGAAGATTGGGTACCAGGCTGGCAACTTGACACTGTAAAAAAATCATTGCCATTCTATCTGTGAGATGGTGATCCACTGTGGTGACCCCTAACTGGGATAAGTGAAAGACATTGCTTTGCTGTATGCCAACCTCAGTGTCAAATTCAACCTCTGCACCCCCCTGACTGTGCCTCTGTTTTGCCAGCATCATCATCAGTGTCTGCTGATAGTCTGACATCAGGTGGTAGAAGTCCCATACTTCTGCTGTTAGGATCACCTGTGATAATAAGCAAAAAAACACAAGAACAATTAATACCTACACTACTACAGTCCAATGTAAGCTAACAAAATAACAGTGCTGCAACTATTAGGCAGTACAGCAATACACACAACACTCCAGACATCAACATTACACACTAAAACATTTCTTTGAATTCTCCATCAGTACTAACATAAAAATGTTTGGCTTACCATGTGCAGATGATGGGATCCTGTGTATGCCAGATGGTCCAGGAAGAAGTTAAGCAAAAGGTAATGACAACATCATCACAATTAACAGTAACATGGGGGTGATACTTTTTCCCCTTTATATGTCCATTAACTATACTTTCAACAAGAATTCAGATGACAACTCCATCTAAGCCCATGTGTAATCAATCAAAATGTGTTGTTAACTGTAGCATTCTTCAATCCCCCCAAAATAAAATTCTTGTGAAACAGAACTAACGTATTGATTTAAATAGTTTCACTAAACAACAGTATTTAACAGTTGATATACAAAAGCCTACATGAAAACTCCTCCTGCAACATGGTTGCTGTCCCTGAAACAGTAGCACTCATGTCAAGGACATCCTATTCTGTGCTTTCCTGGCAGCTATCTGGATCCCTGACAGTGGACAGGAACTCTTCATTTGCTGTGACTAGTGGGTCTGTAGCAAGTCTCTCCCGGCACCCATCCCACTGCAGCTGCTCTTCTTTGTGCAGATGAGATCATGTCAGTGGCCCTATGGCACATCTTGTCATATATCCTGCTGTGGCTCCTAACTCCACTTAAGTCTGTGATGATCTGTTGCCAAATCTGCATTTTGCCTGACATATCTCCATGTCCCCTCTCAAGCAGGAAGGCACCATGTAGCCTAAAAGCTTCAACAATTACCTGATTTTTCAAGACCAGTGAAGGGTGGGTTTTGAGGATTGACATGCCTGAGTGGCATAGTCTTTGCTGTCCTAAAAGACAACAAAAGGATAGTACATGCAAGGGTGTCATAACTGCAAAGTAACTGCTCCCAGATAAAGCAGAAATGGTAGGATTTCAGTATGACCCATTGGAGAAGCATAAAACAGTCTAGAGATCTGAAATGTGAACAACAGGCTGGATGCAAAAAAAGGAGAGTAACATTAGCAACATATCCTTGTTTGTGCCATAACAGAAATGAGAGTTGATCCCCCGCCCCAAAAGAATAGGCAAATGACACATTTTGCTAACAAACCATCTTTGAAATGCTGGAAGCACTGCCAAATGAATTGTCCATGAAACATGTCTGCAGATTTAATATATATATATATATATATATATATATATATATATATATATATATATATATATATATATATATATATATATATATAGGATTGCCAAACATGTATACCTGTGAAATGTCCTGACCAACATGCCCATGCAATCAGTGCACTTCTAACTAATGCATGCATATAAAAGTTTAATATATATATATATATATATATATATATATATATATATATATATATATATATATATATATATACTATTAAACAGATTTGTCATAATTAAATTTCAGCATATGCATTATATATCTTCTCAAGTTCAGTCATACTCTGTGCAGATATATGCCAAAGTAATAGCCTCTTTTCTGTGTTCTCCATATAAACAAGTCTCCTCATCTTTAGTTTGCATAGTTAAATGGTTGCCTTTCTGTGGTGTAGATTAAGGGTTGTCATCATTGTGAAGATGCAAATGAGGTGTGAACTCATCAGAATTGCTAATCTCAAATACTTGGCTTCATATATCAGATGTAAACATAGTGCAGGCACTTACTCGGTGTTTGTTTTTAATGGATTGCAAATATGAATGATGACTGGTAGGCAAAAGGAAACACAACAGCAATGCAGACTGCCCTACATCCAGTGGGTGTGTCAGGTTAGACATATAAAGTGTTAGATGTAATTTTGTCAAGCTTGGAAATGTAAGTAAATAGCACACAGTTCACAGGTTCTGTTCTTTAACATCAAACCTCCCCTTCATTTGTTGGCAATATATTATTGCCATTTAATATCCTCACACATTTTAAGGACAATGATATAGAATGGTTTACTGACAGCATGTCTCAGAGTACTGGTCAGATAAGAGATGATTGACTAATGAATACAGACAGGAAAGGCAGAGCTGCATATTTGCAAGCAATACTCATAACTGGTTGTGTGATCACTTAGTCCAATACATCCAAAAATAATAAATGTACAAAAAAGAGTTGTATAGTTTCATATTACTGTAGATGATGTTGCAGTTGGTTGTCTGCAGAATGATTTCACTTCCCTGCTGCAAACCTGTTTGTGTGGCAAAGAGGGATAATACATGCACCCTTACTGTGTTCTAAAGGTTCATTGGAGTGAGAGTTCATATCCAGACCTATGTAGACATATTTCATGTGTACTAACAAAAATTTTATAATGTTTATTTCATAGATTGCTTTGCTTCATTTGAACTAGTTTTCCCTTTTATTTATGTTTCAATTCCATGCTGCAAAGTTGTTTGTGTGGCAAAGAGGGATAACACACCCTTACTATGTTCTGAAGGTGCATTGGCGTGAGTTCAAATCCAGACCTATGTAGAAATATGTGATGTAGCAAATAACTAGAGAGGGAAAGTTAATAGAATAGGAAGATGCCAAGAACTTATTTGGACTGCAGGTTACAGATTGCCTTCCTTTTCAATGATTGATATCAGAGTATAGGCAAAGAGAAAGAAATAAGGGGGTCCTAAATGAACGACTAGTACTGGTAGAGTTTTAGTAGAATCTAGAACAGAAGCTGCCATTAAAAAAGGAATAATTAGTAGAGCATATAACATATTGCATGATAACTATAAGAATCAATTAGAGGAGGTTAGAAAGGATTGGAAAGAGACACTGGATAAGCATTTCACAAAGAAACAATGGGAGGCTATATGTATGTATGTACATATGTATGTATGCATGCATGACTCCCAAATATGCAGCAAAATCTAGAAAATTTAGGATTTATGCTTGGAAATGATTACATAGATATTTTTATACCCCAAGTAGACTCCAGAGAATTTTTTCTCAGGTACACAACAAATGTTGGAGGTATGATGGGAAGAAAGAGGTAATTGGAACATATTTTCTGGGGTACAGTGAGTTAGCGGACTTTAAGGGTTCCCTGCAGGATGAACTGTTGGAGTTGCTGGGTGGGCAGATCAGTATGATGGGGTAGCTGATTTTCCTGTGTTATAATACAGAATCGGAATTGCATAGACTTGACAAGGCCTTGTTGTCTCTAATTATGATGGCTGCCAAAAAAGCAATTACTAGAAAATGGAAATCACAATCTAAACCAACTATTTTAGAAGTACTGAATACGGTAATGAAGATAAAACAACTAGAATTGAGGTCTTTAGAAAAAGGTAGGAGCAAACTCCATAGGAAAAATGGGATTTGAAGGTACAGTACATACATGGAGGAATAATGTTAAAAAAGGAGGCAGGACTTAAATGAACTATGTAATGTTTCACTGAAAACAGTTGGGTAGATTATAAGTGATGTATAATATTCACAACTGTGAGTGTGGTTTGTTTTCATTTTTATAAATTTATGATTGCTTATGTCATAAGTGATGGTTTAATAAAGATGCTTCTTGTTTAAAAAAAAGAGCAGGAACTGAATAATTTATGTTATGTTGCTTAGGTTATATGATATATAGCAATGTATGTGAAGCATAGTGTTTGTTAATTTTAATTTGTTAAAGTAGTTTAATTACGTTTATATAAATGTAAATGTGCCTATGTTACAAGTGATAATGCAACAAAGGTGTTTAAAAAAATAAAAAAAACATTTTTTAGTGTGTATGTCATGGATTGCTTTTCCTTATTTCAACTACTTTTCCCATTTCTTTCTTTCTTTTTTCTTTTTCTTTTCTTGGGGGTAATCATTGTTTGCGCAATGAACAGCATAGGGAAAACACAGGAAATGGAGAAAATGAATGTCAGGTTTGCCTGTGCTTATGTCATTTGTGAGAAGCATGTCAGTGTGCAAACTGGACTATTTGCCCACCCAGGAACCAGACAGAACAGCTGCAGAACACCTGCAAACAGGGCTTCTGTAAAAGGACAAAGGTTAGAATCAATGCATTGTTGCGATTTCTGTATTTCTTTGTACAACTGCACTTAGTGGCATTACGCTGTGGTTAGCAGCCATTGAACACCTGCAGACATGACTCAGACAGACAGTAACTGAAACCAGATTACCTAAGACACATACACAGCTGGATCTATATTCAATAACCATGTCAGGTAACACTGACATTAGGTTAACATTGCACAAAGGTGGAAAATCAACACTTTGGAAGAAGATAGTTTATCCCTTATACCTAGGTTTGACTCCCACAGTGTAAATATCATATTTTTCAGTGTATAAAGGCAAAAACAAATGTCTCAGGTCATTATATTTATGCCCCTAGTGCATGTTTGCAGACCTAACTCACCTAATAACTACCATCCAATTTAGAATATATATATTTCAGGCTACATCGGCAGATACCCAGAAACTCAGGCCAAATGTCAGATTAACCTTCCATTTTCAATAATTTAATTTGTCCTTTCTTGGTACTGCTGTGCTCCACTTAACATTGTGAATTGAAGTTGGCATTGTTGCTCAGGTTTATGCATTACTAGTAAACTTGAAAACTGGAATTGGCAGGAAAGCAGCAGTTTCCATTGCTCTAGTTCAGCTGGTAGACATGGATGGCATTGTAGAGGAAGGTGCCAAGTTTAGGGCACAGATGTAGGGTGTCCAGGAGTCCAGGATATTTATTGAATCCTGGTAAAGCACCACAGCCAAAGGCTTCTGCAAGGGGACTATTCTGGCTCCCAGTACAAGTCTGAGGTATGTAACAGTTTGGCCCAGGCTGTATCCAGTGCCACTGGTATCCCACACACTGGAGAACAATGTAGACATCATTTCAATGACCTGCAAAGGAGAAAAATTGATATTTTCAACCATTGGTTGCATGAGTTTGAGACTGTGGACATCCCACTGCTATGTAAGCATGACAGAACAAGAGTACTTGTAAGAACTGAAAGGTAAATATTGGCAAGACTGGTATGAATAATTATCTTATGTTCTTTTCTTTTCTTTTCCCAGCTCCCAACAAATGTGAGTTCAATTAACAGGCTCATGTTGCTCGACTGGAGAGAGTGAGGGAAGCAAGTGGTATGTATATACCAGAAGAGAAGTGTTATTGTCGCTTTAAATGTTAAAGACAGCTTTTTTGTTTTTTTTTATACAGCTTTATCAGATTGACCACACATATCCCAACAATAAAAGTAAGTATTCCTGCATTAGTCTACAGCACAGACCAATTGTAAGAGGCCACTATTAGACTGTAGTCAGAGGTTGTGGGTTCAAATACCATGATTCCCAACTATACAATACAGTTCTTTCTTCAATAATATTTACATTAAATTAAAAATTCTATACCAGTGTCACAAATGCCCTGGTGTAAATTGTAATCGGTATAATTGGAACACTCATGTGTGCATTATATGAATATTTCAAGAATATTTCAATCTGTAGTATAGTGTGTATCTCTTAGGATGTATACTTAAATGTAATACTTCAGATAAGAGAGTTGTATAATTGTGTTAATGCATTGTATCTTATATATGACGGTACCAATTTTATCTTTTTTCACTCACCCCAACCCTTATCTCTCTTTTTTTATTTTCTATTATGTGTTGTAAAAATGTCTCCATGTCATCCATGTGTACCACATCACTAAATGCTACACAGGACAGTGAAGTAGGCCAGCTGCACTGGATCAACCTCCCCCTGCTCCACCATCTGCAACACTGATTCCCAGCATGTCTGTGAGCCAGCACTTCCTACACCCTCAAGTAGTACTACCCCAGAAGCTGGTGCAGTGGTACCTTCTAGGACTAGTGGCAGAAGTGGTAATCACCCACAGAGAGATGCTAGGGATGGTGCTTAGGGTGGTACACAGCACCATTGTTGTACACCCACAATGGATGAAGAGGCTGCTCTACCTCTTAGTCCATAGCAGGAGAAGATGTCAAGCACTCCATCTGCTGGCAGAGTAAGGGGACAGTGATGAAGGTCCAGTGGGTTAAGACTTGATTCTCACTGTCTCCAAGCTTGATGTCCATGAGCCTGCATTGTCCCCTCTCTCACCCCAATCATGGTGTCCACCAACCTTTTGTATCCAGTACCATCCCTATCTCTTGTTTGTTTGTTTGCATTAGCTTCCTGTCCTACCCAACTTATCTGGACCAGACATACTTACATCCCTTACCAAGCAGTCCTCTCTTACTGAATTAAAAAAAGAAGGGGGGGGGCAACTGTCCCAGAAAAAAAAAATTGTGCAATACATAGCTATCCATTTCACACACTTGTCTTCTTGACACACTTGATTCAGTCAAATTGGCTATACAACATGATTACGTTGTTTCACCCCTCTCTCTGGAGGTGACAGTTCAAATTCAACTAATATTCTGCACATATGATAAGTTTTTACTGTTCCTACCTTCCTCCTGCACATTCCTGTATTGCTTTCCCTTTGTTCCTCCCTCTGCTTGCTCCCCATTTCACCACTTTCCTAAATCCCCATTCTAACACCTGTAGTGTGGTCAAAAATTAGAATCACACACAACACACAAAAGTATTAGAAAAAGCAATGGATCCCTTGTGCTTTTTGGTCTCTACATTTGCATGGAGTTTCACTTCAAGCAGCAATGCCAAGTTATGTTCAACGGTGGTACAATGTAGCTGTTATTTCTGTGCAATCTCGTTTAACCCTGCTGCTCTATGCCAACACACAGCAAAATCACAGATTATTTAAAAGTATTTAAAAAGTCTTAAATACACCTGGATTTGAAACCAGCATCATCTTGGCTCAAAAAGAAATGTGTCAATGCATTTACACCTGCTGCTACAGAGTCGGTTAAGCAGCAGGTGTGTTTCATAGATTCAATACTAACTCTCAGACATTAGCAACCCGGCTCGTGTTTGTGCACTGCTTAACTATGCACAAACAGGGAAAGTAATGGAAATGTGTATCCCGGATGTGCAAACACTTTGCCAACTGTAATGCAAACCATCTGCTCAGCATGCTATGGAAAAGTAAATATTATTATGTATTGCTGCTGTTTACATGAAATATTATTATGTATTGCTGTTGTTCACATGAAATTACATGTGATAACATAACAAACTGAAGGCCCTAACAATATGTCACATATTTAAAATACAGCCATTGTTGCCTCCCCCCAAAGATTGCAAACCAGGGGTCTCAGTACTTTTTTCACACATATATCACCTACACTACAGAAATTAATATGAAAAGTGTGATATGCAATGCACATCAATCTGTTAACATGCAGAACTAAACCTATTGACCCATAAGCCTAAAAGGCTTATCTGCAAGGCTAGGGAAGGGATCAGAATGGACTTTATCCACAGGGACATAGGTGACCATCATCACACTTAACCTGACCATTTTGGTTTTGTCAAGGGTAGATCTTTCTTATTAATCCCAGTGGACATCTTTGACAATGACCCCAAAGACCTGGATGAAAGATGACAGGACATACCACAATGTTGATTTATCCAAGGTTTTTGACACTATCCCCCATACAGGTATCATAGAGAAACTCTCCCATCTGGGGATTAACCCATACATTACTAGATGGATAGCCAACTGGCTCACTTACAGAATGCACATTGTCAAAGTTGGGGACTGCACCTCTACCACTGGACCACATACCAGTAGAATACCACAAGGATCCGTGCTAGGCCCTTAAGGTTTTGAAAACTATTTCTCTGAAGTCCAGGCAAAGGTATATGGCCTGAGGCTTACCATGTTTGCAGATGACTATCAACTAGATGCACTCATATAGAGTCCTCCAGTGATTTCACAAGCCCAGTCATATATTGTATGCTAATAGCTGTCATCCTGTACATACAGTACAATCATTGCCATATGGTAAAATTTAAAAATTAAGAGGCTATTTACAGATGTAGAAGAGGCTAAAAAAAGAAGCCATTCAAGTTAATGATATGTTCATTAAAAGAGGCTACTCAGAACAATTGGTTATAGAGAGCTATAATAAAGTGTTTGGACAGAAAATAATGAAATATAATAATAGACATAGAAATGAATACAGGACTAATAACGAAAAAGAATGGGATTTGGAACAAAGTTTAGTTTTTGTATCGAAACACACAATCTTTTCAAATGAATTGCAGAAAATTTTAGTTGGCTTCTGGAATATAATAGAGATACTCCTTCACTTAAGAATTTACAACTTAAATTTTCTTATAAAATAAGAAGGAATCTTAAAGATTTCTTGGTACATAGTATTTATAAGAGACCAAATGAAGTCATAAGAAATCTAAGTCTGGATATAGGGACTAAATCAGGTGGTAAATGTTCAATATGTCAATATATAACTAAAACTTTTGAAGAAATAAATGGTAAAAAATTTCAGATGAAAGGTAGTTTTACATGTAAAAGCATAGGTGTGATCTATACTATCAGATGTGAATGTAATAAATTGTATGTGGGAGAAACGAAAATAAGTTTAGCTAAACGAGTTAAAGAACATATAAGAGACATAAAAAATAATACCATAGTTAGTCCTTTGGGAGAACATAGTAATGTTGAACATGGAGGGGTTCCTTTAAAATTTAAAGTTACAGTGTTAGACCAAATTAACTATAACTATGCAAGTGAAAACAGGGTAAAATATCTTTTGAGAAAGAAAGAATCTATTTTTATTTTAAAATACAATACTTCACAACCTATTGGTTTAAATAGGGAATGTAATTGGAAGAGCTTTATATAATGCTCATTTATTATTGTTTTTAATATTTGTTATTCAAGTTTAGGAAGTGAAATGTTGTTCTTATTGATTGGAATACTAATGAATTAACTAAGTAATTGAATAATTGGTATTATATATAAATGTTAGGTTTAGTTTAATTCATTATTCTGTAAAGGCTGTTTGGCCAAGGCGCTACGAGGTTACATTGTGAGGATATATTGATTTTTGTGCTGTTACAGTTATATGCAATTGCTATATTACCAACTGTTATTTCAGTTCGTTCATCTACTAATTTGTGGATCTTCTTCATTGATGCTGCTTATTTACTTCTGCAGTCGCTGAATAAACTACACTTGTTTTATCCCAAGAAGTGGAGTTCCTGGCATTTAGTGTTTTTTGTAGTTTGGTATTTTGGTGGTTCATGAATAATTTGTCTGTGTTACCCCTCCTGTAGCATGTTATCAACATAGGTGGACTCAAAGATTGCACCCACTATGCAAGAATCAGCAAAAGTGGTAAGCCAAAGGCCATATACTTTAGCCTGAACTGTCGAGAAACAGAGTCTAAACAGTAAAGGGACAAGCACAAATCCCTGCAGTACGCCACTGGTGACAGCTCTACTGGTACAGACTGATTCACCAACTTTCACAGTATCTGTTCTAGCAGTGAGCCAATTGGTTACCCATTTAGTGACATAAGGATTAATCCCCAGCTGGGGGAGTTTCTCAGTGATAACTGTGTGGGGGATTGTCTCCAAACCCTAGGCCAGATAAGGGCAGCCAGTATGCACAGTCTCACCTTCATCCAGGCATATCACAGAATCAGTGGGCTGTGACAACATCACAAATCATCTATTGCCTGACTCAGCACATACACCTTCCTGACATGGTTGCATACACACTTCAACACACCCTCCACACAGACTATGTTCTTGTCCATTATTTAAGTAATAAACATCACAATGGACATACACATCCTGTGCTCAAATAACTTTCTGGAGGACTACAGATTGTAGGCAACCATTGACTCCAACTGTGATATTAGTATAAAACAGACCGTACCAATACACACCAAAGACTGCTGCCACAGCCAGACCTGCAATGACACAAAAAGATGGGGGGATTTGCTACATCAGGAAAACAAACACACAACCCAATAATCAAACTAATATGCATGTGACCTGTGTCCTGGGGTAGATAGTATGTGGAATGTACAACAGTACATGGCCACAGTGATGACTACTCCTTAGTATGTGACACAACTACTGAGTATGTGAAGAACATCTACATCACAGGCCATAATACCGCCATAGTTCACAGCCTTCATCATACCAGTAACCTCGTACAATGCACCCTTCTTCATGGTACTTCACATCTTCCAAAGAGGTGTAACTTAAGTGTACCACCTTTGGCACACAGAGCTGTCACACATCTTATTGGCCATACCTAGGTATTCTTTTTGCAGCATAAATATTACTGTCTGATGGTGTGAAAACCCCATCAAGGTGTTACACTAGATGCATGTGTGATACCTATTCCATTGATGAACACAGTACATACATAGCTGTTTGACAACATTAATGGCATGGGTAACATTTGTGACAGTGTGGATTTTGCCATATGTATATGCCATGCACACCAGTCAACTATCCTTTATTGATCATAATGTCACATACAGGTATAGCAGTGTCCCTCCTAATACCTCCAGAAGATGTCAGTGATTGCCAGCAGATGTTACACTGTCAGGATGATGTGCATGATTACCGTCATGAAGTGCAGACTTGTCATAACAGTTGTACAAGTGTGTTTGTTCAGAACCCTCTCTGATCACTCTGAATCACATATGTTATGTCAGACATGGGATTACTGGTAATAATATTTTGTTATTGCCCATGATTCTGCATGCTTCTTCTAATGTTGTCCATGAGCCTTTACCTGTGTCCCACTTGCTGGAGACCTCTGCTATGATCACACACATATTCAGGCAAATCAGTTTGCACACCTTCACAAAATGCACCCTACCCGAATTGTATATAGCATCCCTAACAGAACAACCCTGATGTCCTCTGTATTGTTCATGTAAGGATGCTTATCTCACACAGACATCCTCCCCATTGCTATGTCCCCTTGTGTGATGCTCACATAATACACATTCTTACTGTGCAGTCCCTGCTGTACCATATTGGTATGTGATTGTTGTTGCTGCTACAACCATCTTCCATTGACATGTCCTTATCTGCTGCACATTAGGTTGTTTCTTCTGTTCTCTTTCCCTGTGTTCATTCCTACAATCCATCTGTGTGCCCCTATTCAATACACCCCCCCCTCAAGTGTTTATTTTACATGGCGGTCCATGTACCCTTAGAGATCATTTACTCACCTTCAGTACTGAATGTCAGGAATGAGATTTCACAATAACCTGCACTGTAGATACACTACCTCTACTGTCTTTGGATCATATACTTAACAACCATACCTCTCAGCCGTCAGGATTTTCACAGAATGCCCAGATTTCTCCCTTTATATCTTTTGGTGTGTTTCTTATCAAATTGTGGTTTCTGGCATATCAATGGGATGATGGCAGGACTGATGTGACTTAATATTATATACATTTGAATTTCACACTTCAAATCCTTCAGAACATGTATCTTAACACAAACCCCCTGGTTATTCTAGCACATTTCCAAAGAACATATATGTCAAATATGTTCCTATTTCTGGGTCATTGTCCCCACCATTATGTTGGCCTTTGTTCAGATGTCTTGCACTAAGAGATCGAGAGCTATTGGATGGCGCAGTGGTGCAGCAGTTTGTATTCTCACCTCATAGCAACAGGTTCTCCGGTTCAATTGTCGGCTGGAGTGCCTTCTGTGTGGAGTCTGCATGTCCTCCCTGTGTTCGTGTGGGTTTTTTCTGAGTGCTCTGGTTTCCTCCCACATTACAACAACATGCATTTGGAGCATTTCTTCCCGGGCCTCCGATGAAAATTAGCTCATTCTAAGTTGGACTTTCCCAGTAAACAAATGTTAAATAAATCAATCTGTTAAGCCCTGATGATCATCGTGACATTCCATGCAAAACTACAGACCTTCAGTGCTCTGATTTAAACAGGATTGCTATTCATGTTCACTTACATGGTTTCCTGGCAACACTGTTGCCGGCCATGAAACCTTGCTTATTTACATTTAAGCATGGTGCGTGGCATGAATATGCAATGAGCGCTGCTGCTTGCCCCATATCACTGTGCACACATGTAAACTTGAGTTTACTGAATCCCAGGGATAGTATTGTTTGCCCATATTTTCATGAGTTCTCTCTTTTGTGTTTGAGAATGTTCAGTACTGGGATAGAGAGGGTGACTGTGAAAAAACTGGTGGTGCTGCGGTAGCATTGTCGCCTCATAGTAAGACGCTGTCTGGTTCAATTCTCAGCTAGAGCATCTTCTGCGTGGAGACATGCATGAATGGGTGTACCTTCGTTGAAGGTTGTGCGTCAGGGCTGGTAACTCGGCACGTAAAAATCAACTACCAATCATTAGCGGACCGGAGTTTCACTGTGGTGACCCCTATCCGGGAAAAGCCGAAAGACACAACAAGGTGCTGATAAACTATGCAGGTTAAATAATTATTTGTCCATCAATTGTATTTTGAAACAGAAACAGAATAACATGACTTAATCTTTATTGGCATTTTTTTTTTTATCACATGTCCTTTTAGTGTATTCTCTACATATTTCAGTCCTTGAGTGTTTGGCTATTTTAATGAAGTCCTTTCATTTAGACTAAAGCACTCAATAAATTTTATGATGGATTATTCCTTCATCATCAGATGATTATTTCATTCTCAGAATTTGGTATACGAGATAGCAATTACAGCACAGACTATACAAACTGAACATGAAACCATTCTGAATATGATGTTTACAATATCTACATGCGGGAAGTCATTTTGCGTTACATGATAGAGATGGAGAGAGAATGGTATGTTAACAAATTATACTAAGTTGTGAAGAGAGCTTAAGGATAGTTTGTTTACTATGATAGCTGCTTCCAGTTAGCATAGTTTGCTACCTGCTTGATGTGATATATGCTTAGACTACACCTTTTTATTTAACAAGAGCATGATGACTTTTTGAACAAGTTTTCTTTCAGTATATTTTTTAAACTGTCTAGTGTACCTTCTTGTCTGGGATGAAAATGCTACACATAATAAAGAGCCACTAAACAGTTTTGAAATGTTTTTCAGATTATTATGTTTTACTTGCTGTTGGTTAAATGTTACTAATTTGAGAGGGATTTTGTTTATATGTTTTATGTCTTTTAAAGGTCTACCTCATTTTAGTTTATTCAGGTTGCCTCAAGGAACTCTTTCCCAGCATTCAGAAGTGGCAGGATACAACTCCTCCAGAGCAACCATTTTATGACACTGACTGCTGTGGCTTGATTTGCTGTTTACATGAACTATTACATTCAAGCATCATTACTTTTGCTGCTATAGTTATCTTTTCCATGCACATAAAATGATACATACGTCTATGGCCACCAAATTTTACTCACTCTTGATAAACATCAGCCTCTGCAGCATGTTCTTTACAACACAATTACCCTTATACCAGAATAAGTATTATTTCATCCAGTGATGCAGTTACATAGTTTGGAGTTGGTATAATGGTTATGATTCTCTTCCTCATAGACACAAGTTACAGGGTTTGATTCTCACCTTAAAAAGGGAAATTTGTCATGCTTAAAATAGTCCATGAGAACAGATTGTCTATGAACCTATGACATCCACAATGTTCTACTAACATTACTCCTTTATAGCAGCCTTTTCCTAAGATCCGTGGTTTGATACAGTGGGACTATGACTCAGCTATTAACACAGTAATCTGCTTGTCTGCTTCCTTCTTTGCTTTATAGCAGCTTCAACCTTGCATTGATACTGCACTCTGCCATATGACCCAGAATCAATTACTACTAGGGGTTCTGTATGTACTATAGCTGTTGTGCTTTAGCACAATCATTATAAATGATGTTCTTATTAACTGCAGCATCAGCTGGCAGGACATTTATCTATTCATCATGAAATTTACCTTAATTAATTCTTATAGGTATTCATGTCTGTCCTAGGTCTATGTTTTTATGTAAGCTAATTGCTGCAGTAAGATCAGAGAAGGTAGTCATCATATTTAATTAGGTGCTTGAGTCTGATTTGTTACAGATGTGTTTTTAGGACTGTTTGAATAATGAGTTGTTTATGACAAGATGTTTATGATGACAGCAGTGATGCTCCAGTTTTAATTTTCCTTACTTGACTCTCTGATTTTATTTATTCATCCTATATGGTTTTACAATATTCACAAATTAAATGTTCTTATTTGTATTTGCTGGCCATATATGGGTAGTTGCTTGGTGTCTTCTTTGTAAGACAGAAGCTGTGAATTAAAAGAAAAAAACTCCCCTATAATCATAAAAGGAAAATCAGAGTGTCTGTATTTTGCTTTGCATGGTACTGCTGTCTGATGGATAATTCAAAGTACTTTGAAATTAAAAAGCATTTCACTTTGTAAATAAATGGTGCAATATTCTTACAGATAAATCTGAGGAAAAACTGAGGGTCTATCTTTGCTCCCTGACAGTTCCAGTTGAAAATATGTATAAGATGAGCTACTCTTACTCTGTCACTGGCAATCCAGGTCATATTTATAACCATTAAATGGTAAGATGAACTTACCTGGCCCTATACAAAAATGTCATTTTTGTTCAACAAGTGTAGAAACAGATGTGTTTAATATGCTCCTTTATTTACACTGAACTTTAAATGTTTAGTTCCTGTTGATTTAATTAGCAAGATTGTGAAACAGATCAGGAAATGCACTTTTCTGTAGGAAATGTCATAATTAGTTTTTATATTGTGCACTATTTAATCTCACCATATGTCTTAGAATTTCTGTCACTGATTTTTATTATAGAGAGTACCTAACACCCACACATCTAAAATAGTTGGCCACTTGTATTGCATGCACTTCCCTCTGACACGGCCTACCCAGCCATATATGTAGCTATATTTGTAATTAGCACTGCAGGTTCTTATGTTTGATTAAATTGGTCTAAATATGTTTAAGTCCAATCTACGCTTAGATACTAACACATTACTATATCTTATATGTATCTGAGAATCATTCTATATCTGTCTTTTTTGGTCTGTAAAAATGGGATTCTGACAAAGTACATTTATCACATATCTGCCAGTTGATCTTGTGTGTGTCATGTTCATTCCGAATATGATCATCAGGTGTCTTTAATGTCTGTTGTTCCAGTATTACCTCTTCCCATTTGAAGCAGGTATTTGTATGACACCTTAGTTTGCTGCATGTATTATAATTTCTCATTTCTAATGCCCCATTTCCTGCCAAAAATTAGTAAAATATGTTAATCCATTTCCTTCAGTAGAGGGAAAATACTGATAGAGTAAACCATAAGGAGACTCTACAAGGGAAAGACATAACATAGCAAAGCTAAAGGAAGGTGCTATTTTAATTGCAAGCTTTAGTCATTGTCTATTGTGCCATAGACAAAGAGAATATAAAGAACAGCAAAGAGTTTAATAGGCAGCGGTGATGAACACAATAAAATATTCATACACATTCTTCTTTTTTCTGTAAGACCACCCATTCTTACTTTCTCTTTGGTACACCCTGTTTCAGTTTTTGCAAGAAGTCCCTGATAGTCATTCGTATTCATTTTTCATACACCTCTCACTCTCTCTCTCTCTCTCTCTATAGATATATATATATATATATATATATATATATATATATATATATATATATATATATATATAATTTGTAGCTCTTTATTTATACTACTTCCACCTTTTTCTTTCTATATTTCTGATCAGATTCTTGCACAATGATTCATGTATTCCTCCCAGTATTCCATCACATACCACCTTTCAGTTTCCGTTGCTACTGTTGTCTTTGTCTTTCTGTCTACTTGCAAAGTTAATTCCTTTTCTATTAAGACTGCTTACACTTGTAAATCTGCCTACCTTTCTGTCTTGTCCTAGATTTCATTTTGTACTGCAGCCAATGAGATTTCTAGCTGTTTTATCTCCCATACTCTTTGCAATTTACTCTGGCCTTCCACTCTCATTATATTCTTTCTTGTAGCCATCTTGGTTCCTTCTTACTAATGTTCTCCTGGTACCTCTGTTTTTCCCTCATTTTCCTTAACTTACATTATGGCCAGTTCTCCCATTCTCCTCATGTCTGATGTTCATTTATACTTTGCCCGTCACAACACTCCAACCCTACCGAGTGATGGTTACTTTTATTTAACACTACTTTAACAACCTCACGGTTAGATTTACAAATTTCCTGAATCTCAGTGCTTTGTACACTGTGTCCTGCCTGCCTTATACCCAATAATACAGCCAGTATGAATGTGCATCCCCCAACTTGCCAGTGTTTCTGCAATCCTTCTACTTAATTTCATTTCATTTCCTATTGTACTTCATGTTGCCATGTAGCCTATCCCTCTCCTGTTTTATAGTTCTATTGAAGTATCTCTCACTTTGTCTGACTTTTCATTCACATCTGCTCTCACTGCTAAAAGATGATTTTGTAAAAATATTTGCCATCCATGTTTGCCTTATATATGTTATTTATTTTTTACCTCATCCTACCTTCTTTACTCTTTTATGCTTTTTCAGTTACTACTTGTAGCCTTCTCTCTTTGACAATATGGCTACCTCTGCTTTGTATCTCCCTCACTTAGTGGTCAAACTGTACTCTTGGTTACTTCATCCGGAATATTTGTCTTTACATTTAGTTTTGTCTCCTGCAGTAGTAACACTGCCACATTATTATATCTCATTAAGCTGTTGCAGACTTTCTTTGTTTTATGGGGTGAGTGTACCGTCCAATATTCAATGTTGTGGTGGGTGTCCTACCCCCTGCTACTTCATTTCCACCTTATCCCATCGACTAGCACTAGCATTTGGTTTGCTATTCCCTGTACATTCAATAGCAAGCGACTCTTATTCTTTTCTTCATTTCCATCTGACAGTATAAATCTCTTAAAAACACTGGAAAATTGAAAATATACACTCAGAAGTTAAATTTTAGTTATGTTTTACAGAATGTGCATTTAACAAGTTCCATCATTGGCCATTTAGACAAATACAAAATTTAATCCTTCTATACTTTCTCTACTCCCTTGTTGAATTTGAAGCTGAATTTATGGCTGGCATCAGAAATATTTTGGATAATTGTTCTCTATGCCCATATTTTAATCTCATTAAAAAAGAAAGGCAAGATGTATACAGTATTACAGTAGAAGTCTGAAACTCACAAAACTGGTATGGGAATAAGAATTGCCGTGATGGAACAAGCACAGTGCACAGTGGTCATGCTTGCTCATATAAACTATTACTTCACCAGCAGAAATTAGATCAACTGAGCAGAGCCAAGACAGCCAACTGAATGCAGTATAATTTCAGAGCTCTGTAAAACTATTTATTTAGACAGGAATTCAGTCAAAAATTCCTACTGACTTTTATAAAAATTCCATCGATAATATTTTAAATTTTAAGATTACAACTTTTGGAGAATTTTCTTAAAGAAATTCCTGTCAAAATATTAGAGACATCTTCAATGCAAAATGAGCAGCACCAAATGTTCTCAAATAGATTTATCACTGAAGAAAGAGATACAAGTGGTAATTTCAACCTTAAAGTCATTATATTTAAACATTTATAATTTTCAAGAAAATCTAGAAAATGTTTGAGAGAACAGAAAGAAGCAAACGGAAGTTTTCAATGAACTCTTACAACAGCATCAAAATAAAATCTCTGACATAGAAATCACATTAACTAATATTGATGGGAGACTTAAGGCAAAGGAAAACACACTGACTTCCTACTTAAACAAAATTTTTGGCTATTAAACAATTTTGATGATATGGAGCACCAAGAAAAAAGGTGAAACATTAGAATTTTTAAACTCCATGAAAAAGTAGAAGGAAATGACATTATAGCTTTTTTTGAATTCTTGGATGCCTGAAACACTAGACTTAAAGGAAGAGTTTTTTATGGAATAGAACAAGCCCACAGAGCACTAGGTAAGCCAGCTTCAACTTCCTCTTCTTCACCAAGATAAATTGTTATAAAATTTTTATCTTACATAGTTAAAGTTCTTGTATCAAAAACTGCATTGAGGAAAGCTCATTTAAAATATTACCAAAGCTTCATTAGATTCGATAATGACTACTCCATAAAAGTACTGGATATGAGGAAAAAATGTTGGCCTATTGTTAAACATTTAAAACAAAATAATATCAAGACACAGATTTTGTATCCTGCAAGAATAAAAATGCATTGACATAATGGAGCAAGGATATTTAATAGTCTAGATGAAGTGTCTGCGTTCATAAAAAACAATAACTTAATTTCTGTCCCTGAAGACATAGAAGTCTCTTTCACCTCATTAAAGAGATCATCTGAGAAGAACTCTTGGACAGATTAATAAAAAAAAAAGGCAGCAAAAGACTGACACTTCATCTGCAGCTAACAATAAATCTCCGAAAGCTACTACTGGTAATTAGCATTTTACTTCTTTCTTATTTACAAAACTGACTTTCATAGTTGTCATGTTGCAATATATTTTATGCAAGCTTTCTTAATTTAGACACTAACTTTGACACTTATTTAAAATGATAAGGTATTACAAAATTACAAACAATACTAAAGAAACATAATATTCAGCACCAATCAGAACAAGTACAAACTGTTAAAAACACAAAAAAGGATGGTGAAGTAATGAACCGAAAGGATAAGAGTTTATTTAGTGCTTTTGTCCACTTGGTATGCAAGACTTGTTCAAAATAAGATACCACATCCCACTACAAGCTTATATACATACATAACAGCCCTAACAAGCACCTAATTAACACATACATCATTAATTATGAAAGTAACAGTCCATCTTCCCACACACATACATATACAATCAATAAAACATTATAAAACACTACCTATACAAATACATATTAAAAACAAGGTAAATAGATAAGGTACATTCAGATATGCATAACAGCCTTTAATCTTAATTCGCTAGATATGGAAATAAATTTGTTTAAACTGGTTTTTCATTGCTATTTACATTCCAAAAAATTCTAAGAAATCCTCTACCGGACCTCCTCTCTGACTAAAATCTGCTCCATCAATGACACAAAATCTGAATCGATGTCCAGCATTCTGTGCCAGATGTTTATATAAATCATTTCTTTCATCTTTTTTTTTGTAATATCATAGTTATGTTGATAACCTCTTTTCCACAAACTCAACTTGGTCTTGCCTATATATAATGCTGAAAAACATAAACTCTGGGCTAACTATACTATCATTTTGCTTCCACATTAAAATCTACAATGGTGTCTAATTGTCCCATATACTTCCACATCCAATTCTGAACATGCAAGAATATAGGGACACTGTGAGCAGTAACCGAAATTAACCATTTTACCAAGCCATTTTACCCTTAGAGGCCTCTCAAGTAGTGCATTATGACACATGTCCTTCTTTCAAATAAAAATAGGTTTTTCACCAACATGTTTCACATATTCCGAATCCATACCAAACATTTTCCAATTGGATTCTACCATTGCCTTAAGTTCATAGAAATTGGCATTAAATGTAGTAACCATAGACCTATTAAATGTCATATGTTGATCTTGTACATTGCTTAAAGCTAATGGGGTATCTCCACCTATACCAAAAAGAGGGACAACATGTCCTACTCTTCTTTTTACCCTCACTTCATTAAAGATATTTAGTAAAAAAATTTCAGGGTATCCCCTCACTGTAAACATATTAAAAAGTTTAAAAAATCCAAACCCAAACCAAGTTGGAGTGATCGAAAATAGCAGATCAAAGCCAATGAATCTTGAATTAATGAAACGTTTTATTCCTCGATAATTCACAGTATTGTAATACAACCATACAATACACTATACAAGCAGTCGATAAGCGCTTTCACTCAGGTATGAGCTTCATCAGATCTAACCACTATTGTGTTACCCGAGAAAGGATGAGCGACAATCAGGACCTAGTCATACTGCACCATGTGGACACTGCAACCAGTGTGTTCATATTGACAATGGAACTTTGTTCATACATCCAGATTCTAACATAGAGTTTAGAACTGAAGTTGCAGCTACATGTATGACTAAGAACGTTGTCTATCTGGCAGTATGCCAGATATGCAATGCGTTTTACGTTGGTAAGACCAACCGTAATTTTAAAGATAGAATACGTGAACACGTATACCACATGAAGAAAGGTCATACACATAATGCACTTGCTAAACACGTGGTTGAGTTAGGCTACGAACATCACTTTTTATTTAGGGTCTTAGAAGTGATACAACCAAATATCAGAGGTGGGGACATAAAGAACCACACTGAAGACAGAGAAAGCAAGTGGATTATGAGGTTAAGAGCTGACAGAGGCTCGGGTTTAAATGAGAGAGCCTCTATCAAACCAGCTTTGCATAAAAGAAGAAACATTAAATGCAGGTAAATTGTGTTCACTGAATCATTTTGGTATCTTATTATTTCTTATTCTTTTAATGGAAACAATGTATAACACCTATTTACAAACAATGTTCAACACTTAGTTATAATAAGGGTAGTTCTAGGTATATGTTATACACATTAGTTAAATTATAGGAAGATATTCATGCATTTTTTGTACATGTATACATGTTTTTATGCCCTCAAAGATGTTTTTATTTATATGTGCCATGTTTTATATTTGTTCACATAGATTTTGTATACTGATTATGTATTACTTGAAATTTTAAACAGTTTTCATATATATTCTCTGTTCACACAAATGTATGCTAATGGATTATTTACACAGTGTATACACAGTTAAATGCAGAGAGTGCTGTTATTAAGTAGGTTACTATATTAAGTGGTTTTAACTGTTTGAGTTTTATTTGTATAGTTAATGAATCAATTAATTAATTATTTAATTACTTAATAAGACATGCAATGGTATATATAGGTGCATTATGGGCAGTAGTGGTTAGATCTGATGAAGCTCATACCTGAGTGAAAGCGCTTATCGACTGCTTGTATAGTGTATTGTATGGTTGTATTACAATACTGTGAATTATCGAGGAATAAAACGTTTCATTAATTCAAGATTCATTGGCTTTGATCTGCTATTTTCGATCACTCCAACTTGGTTTGGTTTTGGATTTTTTATGCTTTACGAGTGATCGAGGATTTATTTCTGTGACAGGCAGCATTTGGTACTTAATCTTTATATTAAAAAGTTTATCAAACTCCTCATTAAATTCCTCTTCTCCAGTAATCACTCTAGCCAACCTCACACATTGTCCTTTCACAATCAAATTTGAGAAAATAATTTAAATGGGTCGGTTTACAGTAAATGGTAGATTCAAAACAATTTTTTGACATATTAATTTGAATATTAAGGTCTAGGAAAGTAACCAAATTACCTTGTATATCCATAGAAATCTGTAGTAGAATGTAAATAGTCATAAAATTCATTTAGCCTCTGCTCACTGTCCTTCCAAAAATACAATATCATCTAGGAATCTTCCATACAGTAATCAAGAATCTTTAAATACAAAATCAACTACAAAGTTTAATTCCCAGAATGAAAGGGCTGCATTTGCAAACATGGGGGCACAAACTGCCCCCATGGCCACACCTTTCTTTTGCCTGAACAATTGATTTTTGAATACTAAAAGTTGTTCTCAAGCACCATTGTCATAACATTTCTCATTATCTCAGCATTATTTTTATCAGCACTGGGATGAAAGACCAGATAATCATTAAACCAGTCAATCCTGGTATTATGTGGGATAACCAAGTGTAAGTCTTGTATATCCATAGTAACAAAGATCAAAATGTCACATAAATTGTCAGATATTTTACTCAAGCAATCACACGAGTCCCTCAAAATGCTAGTGCTATTAACAAAAATATTCTTCAATCCATTGTCCAAATACTTGGCTAAAAAGAAAGTCTTAGATGCTTTGGTATCAACTATAGGACACATTGGTGGATCAGTGAGGTTTTTATGAATCTTAGGAATACCAGAAATGGTGGGGATTTTAGGGTTATGGACTATAATATAATCAAAAACTTCCTTAGTAATCTCACCATTAAGTAGCATGTCTTCTAAGTAAAGATCTATATTCCTATATGCTATACTCAACTGGCTAACATAAATTTCTTCATAGGTATCTGTATAAAGCAAACTCAACATTTTATTAACATAAAAAAAGTCCAAAACATACACTGTGAAGCAGTAAGAAACACTTTTAGTCATCCAAACTCTTCAGTCCAAGCTGTTTTTTATTCTTCCAATGTACAAAGACACAGATTGAGCACTTTCATCCCCTAAACTGGGGACTTCATCAGAATCTAACTGCACTCCATAGTACAGCCTTTAAATACTGTTAAAAATGAGTGATGTCATCACCCTTCACAATCCTTTAAAGATACAACTACCTTAATGCTCAAATGAAATGCACTACAAACACCTTTAACACAAGTACATTTTAACAAACATCATTTATAAAAAAGAACTTTTCAAATTCCAAGACATTCATCAAACGTAAGCTTAAAAATTGTTTAAGATAAAAAAAATCAACCACATTTTATCCATTAACTTGCTTTAAAACATATGTATACTGTGTGGTTGTACCCCCCCCCACACAAAGAAAATTAAGTGGCAAATAAAACTAGCTGCGACGCATGCACTAGGTCTTAATGAAATGGTATCCTTAAAACCAATATTAGTAAGGAAAGCTACCTCATAAGTACTGTGTATTTTAGTCTGTATGTCAAGTTTACATTTGGTGAATGTCTTGTCTTAGAATTTGAAAAGTTCTTTTTTATAAATGTTTGTTAAAATGTTCTTGTGTCAAAAGGTGTTTGTATTGTATTTCATTTGAGCATTGAGGTAGTTGTATCTTTAAAGGATTGTGAAGGGTGATGACATCACTCATTTTAACAGTATCTAAAGGCTGTACTATGGAGTGCAATTAGATTCTGATGAAGTCCGCAGTTTAGGGGATGAAAGCCCTCAATCTGTATCTTTGTATGTTGGAAGAATAAAAAAACACTTGGACTGAAGAGTTTGGCTGACTGAAAGTGTTTCCTACTGCTTCATGGTATATGTTTTGGACTTTTTTTAGTTATATTTTACACCGTGGTTACTTTTGTTTTTTTATTTTATTAACATAATTGTTCGAGTCCAAAACCACTAAACCCCAACCATTATCCAGTTTCATAATCTTAATTTGTTTGTTGTTCACAATTTTGTGTAACAAAACCTTTTCTTCCTCACTAATATTTTCAAAAGCAGGCACACTTGCAGAAGATTTAAAAAACTACTAAAACCATTCTCACGCAATTTTTCAAAAATGGAGACAATGGGGTGCACTGGGGGGGGTAAATACACTTGATCTTTTCATAGTAGAAACAAACAAATCCAAAACATGGTCTTTAGAATAAAAAGCACAGTTCAGTTTCCTCATAAACAATTCAAATTGAATCAACAACTCATCCATTTTTGCTTTCTGTGTGGGTACAAATGAAAGACCCCTCTCAAACAGGTTAGCCCAAGCACTATTAACATCAACAGTACTATAATTATACCATTTAAAGTAATTTTTGTCATTCAGTACAATAGAGCAGTCTACTGATTACTCTCCCAGTATGACATCCTGCCTCTCTCCCTCCCTCCCTCCCTGTCCCTCTCCCCCTCTGACTGTAGGGGGGGGTGGGATTGTTTATTGTCCAAGCTGTGTTGATTGTAAAAATTCCTGCCCCTCTGTTCCAACAGTCTCTGTGACCTCCTCAAGGGGGGTTGCTCTAAAGGGTGTTCCTCAAGTTCAAAGTCCATATCCTGCTCAGCTCAATTCTCAATGTCATTATGTTCATGATTACCAAAAAAGTCGATATTTTCCATATAAGGTGGGGGGATAGGCGCAACCCTTTTCATAATCTGCTTTGTCCCGCACAAGCTTTTAACTTTTGTATTTTTCATATCCAGTATATCATTCTCAATTTTCATTAATAATGTATTATACTGCTCCCTTTTACTGTCAAACAATAAATCCTTGTGAATGCTTGTATCAAATCTTTCAATTTCAACTAAGAGGCACACCATTTTCCTATCATAGTCTTTAATCAATGCCTCCAATAATTCACAGCCATGCTGATTAGGGGAAGACACCAATTGCATCTTGAGCAATGTTGATACTACAAGTAATCTTCCACTCAGACTTGCATCCAGAACAAAACTCTTTAAGAAATGTATTGAATATCTCAATCTGTATAATATTTTTGATTCTAAACATAATAAATCACTAAGTTTTTTCTCATATTGATCACAGGTTCAAAACTCAAACGAGGATAGATAGAATTCTAGTTTCTAATGATTTAAAATTAAAAAAAAAATCATCTTTCTCTATACTCCCTTGCCCTATTTCACATCATAAATGCCTCACTTGAAATACAGTCAGATTTTATTAAGGTAACTTCGATAACTAGAATACCAGCCTATATCACCAAAATTAATGATTTTAAACCATGGCTTTCAGCAGAACTAAATTTCTTTCTATACATAAATAATGCTTCTGATACTAATGTAATAATGATGTGGGATGCTCTAAAGGCCTATATATATATGGCAGAACTGTTACTTGGTGCAAAAATTAATTGAATCAGTGGAAATCAGAGATGCAAAGCTTGCATTCACAAATTTCAACTCTTAAATCCAAATTAGCATACTTATTAACAGATTTTAAAAAGGAAATAGTTGAACTTAATAAAAAATACTCAGATATTCTAACACACAGAACAAATTTAGCATTAGAAAAAATGAAATTAAATTCTTATGCTGTTACTTCAAAACATATGCATAATTTATCAGTAAGAGATAAGCTTCATTCTAAGGGCGGCCACGGTGGTGCAGTGGTTAGCATTGCCGCCTCACAGCAAGAGGTTCTCTGGTTCGATCCCCGGCTGGGGTGCCTTCTGTGCGGAGTCTGCATGTCCTCCCTGTGGTCACGTGGGTTTCCTCCGGGTGCTCCGGTTTCCTCCCACATCCCAAAGACATGCTGCAGGTGGATTGGACACTCTAAATTGGCCCTAGGTGTGCGTGTGAGTGTGCCTTCTGTGGAAGGTTGGGCGCCGGGCTGGCAACTCGACACTGTAAAACTCCACTGCCAATCAATGTGCGGACAAGGTGATCCGCTGTGGCAACCCCTAACCGGGAAAAAGCCGAAAGAAGAAGAAGAAGAAGATAAGCTTCATTCTAAATCAAATAATATCATAAAATATTACATGAACATACTAATAAGGCAGTATCTTTCATATGTGATATACTAGATGCTTTCAGGTTTTATTATACTAAGCATTATAATTCTAATAATTGGAACAGTAATGGTCTAGAAGAAGAGTTTTCACTATAAAATTAGAGACAGTTCCAGTGAACTTAAATCAAGCTCCGAGAAGCAAATATCCCAAAATAAAATTAAAGATAAAATTAAGAACTTTAAACCTAATAAAGCCCCTAGTGTGGATGACATCATTATAGAAATGTCTAAATTATTTCCTGCAACCACTTTATCTTTACTTCACAAAACTTTAATGGAAGTACAAACTAAAAATCTAATCCCACTGTCCTGGAGGTATTCCTTGATTACTCTTATTCCCAAAACTAATAAAGACTCAGAATTCTATAAATCCTACAGGCCAAGATCCCTTTTAAATAACGGTTATAAGATTTTCATGTCCATACTTGTTGATAGAATGAAAGTTCCACTTACAAAAATTATAAATTATGATCAGACTGGATTTATATATAAAAGACATACCCATGATATCATTAAAAGAATCTTAAATCTCATTGAATTCCTAGGAGAAAATGAAGAAGCCCTCTTGGTCAGTTTGGATATAGAAAAGGCCTTTGATTCTGTCAACAGGTACTGTCCTTTTGGAATGTTAAATGCATTAGCATTTCCATTGTCCTTTATTTCTATAAAAAGCTGTTTACAAAGACAACTTTGATTATGTTAAACTGAGTCCTTTAACATCAAAATCCATAACCATAACTTAAGGCACTAAGCAAGGTTATCCACTACCCCCTGTCTTATTTGCTCTTGGTATAAAAGTCTTGCCTCCTTAATAAGAACTAATCAAAAGATTAAAGGTATTAATGTTTATAAGCATTACAATTCCAAAATATCTCTCTTCGCTGATGATATCTTACTTATTCTATCTAGTTCAAGCACAGAGTTACATGAATTGGATGCAATTATAAACCATTTTCAAAGCATTTTAGGTCTTCACTTTAATAAACAGAAATCTAATTGTATCATTTGTAATAAGAAAAAAATTGAATCTGATAATTAAAACATTATTGGAGAACAGGTAAATTCTCTAAACTACTTAGGTGTAATTTTAATCAGCACTATTGAAAATATGAAATAAATTAATTATAATATGATATCTTTAGTAAATAATCACATAAGTAAATGGAATAACATATTCTTTTCTTTCAAAGATAGGTTAATGTTATTAAAAATTATTCTTTTACCAACTTATACATTGTTTTGGCTCTTGACACTTCTCCTGGAAGCAAATTTATCAGAGATTTAAATAGAATATTACTAAACTTTTTAAGGTTGCCTTATAAGAATAGAATTGTTTACAAACATCACATTAAACCATTGGATTTTGGTGGTATAAAGATTCCAGATATTGAAGCTTACATAAGAGCTTCACTGCTTAAAGAAATTATAACCTGGATTAATCCAATTTATAATTCTATTTGGAAATCCCTACATTTTTCTATATTATCAAAAGAAAATACACTCTCATCAAAAATTTCTTTTAGTAACTCTTCTAATAAATGTTGGTATTTTATTTGTCAATCCATGCAATATAATGTTACAAAACCTACAAGGTCTAAACTTTTAAATAACATCTCTAATAATTTTAGGAAAATCATAAAGTCTAATGCAGGCATCAACAATTTGTTTGATTTATTAATTCCCTTCAAAATTACAAACGAATCTCCGGATAAATTACACTTTAACCAGTTTAATGAATGTGAGAACAAAAAACTTTATATGCTGGAAACATTGCTGAAAAGATCTAGAAAATTTATACACACGACATATTATTAAGGAGTACAATTTGTCATTAAAAGATTGATTACTATTACAAAGCATATCAAATTACTTACAAGGTCATTGCAGAATTATTAAACATTATTCTTATATGTATCACCCCCTCTAATTTTCTATATATCTGATTTATTATACAATAATTGTAACTTCAACAACATTATCTCCAAATTATGTAGTATTCTAATAAATTATAAGACCACCTTTACTAATAAACATTGGAATACAATAACCAGAGGAACCAGAGGTATGTCTCCCAATTATATTCCTACAGAGAGCCAAACTATTATATTCTGCAAAATCCACACAATGGGGTCAGTATTTGAGTATTTTCACATGGAAATTCCTACAGAGAGATTTCTTAACCCCTGAGAAAAATAGCTAAATTTAATAAAACTGGAAATATCATCTGTTGGAGATGCTCATCACCTTGTAAAGTGGATTGTTTTTTCACATTTTTATGAATGTCCCTGTTTAAATTATTTCTGAGAATACATTGAAGATTTTTTAAAGCTATATTTTCAGATATTTCTTTTATCCAAAACAATACATTTTTAATGTTAATGAAGGTTTTGGTATGAATAATCCCATCTCATATCTTTTATGGACAATGCTACCAATTGCCAGAAAATGCATAAAAAAATGGAAGTCTACTACCTCTTCACTTTTTGAATAATTTATTTTTGTTCCTAATAGAAGAAGTGACTTCAAAAGAAATCAAAAGAAAAGAAGTCGGAATGCATCTGAGAAACTTCACTAATAATCCTTTGAAGGGTTTCTTCTCTCATTGAGACATTTTGAATGGACTCTTACTCTTTCTGAATTATTTTATGCTTATTATACAGACTTGTTTCTACTGACATATCATTTTATGAAATTTTCAGGCCTCTGTAAATAATGAATAACGTATTTAGTTTTTTGTGTGTGTGTTTTTCTCTTTTTCTTATTCAAATCTATGTTTTTACCTCTCATATTATTGTTAAAAGCAAGCAATTTATTTTCTTAATAAAATATTCAACCAAAAAAAAGTTAGATCAACTGAGCATATAAGCAAATTAATAATTTGTATGACTTGCTTTTACTGGGCTGATTAATTCTTGAAACATATCAGTTTTTGAAAGTATCAGACCCCTAGATAGGGATACTCTTTTAATCCATAAAATTCATAAGAATGCATCAACTCTACCCTTCTATCATATTGTTTTATGAGTTAGTTACAAGAATGAGTGACTCCAAATGCTAGTTGACAGTAAATGAAAAAGTATTGTTTTTTTCACTCAATCCTACATTAAAGATATTTAGAAATTTGCTTGGAAAATCGCATGATTTTATGAAAGGCTCAATCTTGAAAAACATTTCACCACCTTAGACGTTGTATCATTATATAAGTGCAGTTGACCTGAAAGTAGGCTTGCTATTTTTATATAATAAATCTTCTTTCCATCACCCAGTTTCTGGCTTTAATATCAACATTGATTTCTATGCAGATTGCAGGACCCAGTTTTTAGTGTATTTCTGCTTCTGCAAAAATTGTTATGTTTTTATGTGGGGAAAACCACCAGGATGCTCAAAGAATGCATACAGGAACATATTAGAGACCTAGCAAAATTAAATGAAACTAGTGCTCTAGCTCAATATGTTCAGTCTAATGGCTCAGAACATGTTTTTAATTTTATGGCACTTGAATTATTTGAACCCAATATCCGTGGGGGAGACATCACAATAGAGTGGAAGAAGTCAAACAAAAATGGATATTACTATTAAAGGCAGATAGGTTCATAGGTTCATAGGTTCATACTAGGCTATCTGCCCGAGGGCATTTACAAGCCTAGCCCATCGTTTTGTGGCTTAGGCCACCCCTTTAGTATGGGGAACTATACCCATTATTTTTCTGTGCCTCTGTCGAGCAGTGACACTGAGGTAATCCCTGGGGTATATCTGCGATCTCCCATCCATTGGTCAAGATTTCTCTTGAACAAGGCCAGCGAGGTGCTCTGCCTCACATGTACCGGGATTTTGTTCCACAGCATAGGAGTCTTTGGGTGATGAATCTATCCCTCCAGCACGTCCTATTAATAGCCGTGTCAAGGTTTAAGTCTCCGCCCTTGTGGCTCTGATGGATCTAGATTTTTGAGGTGAAGCATATTCATCAAATCTGGGTTTGACATGGCCTTGTATGTTAGGCAAAGGTCACCTCTGAGCAAGCGGTGCGACTGAATAGAGCTGGAGTTCTTTCAGACGGGCAGCATAGGACAGATTTTTGAGACCCTTTATCCTTTTGGTGAGGAACTTTGTGGCCTCTCCAGCTGCTGCAAGTGTCGGGTCAGATACATTCCGAATGGGGCATTGTACTCAATCATTGGTCTGATGAGTGATGAGTAAAGGGAGACTATGACCTCCCTTGATCTAGATGAGAATCCCTTCATGATAAGGTGGGCAATGTAGAAGGTCTTCCTAACTACTTTAGCTACATGGGTGTCGAATGACAGACTACTATCAACCTGGGTCCCCAGGTCCCTGATAACTTCTTCTGTGCTCAGTGGATTGCCACCTATTTGGTAGCTAGGGTAACCTTGTTTTTCCCGAAGGGTATGACTATGCATTTTTGGCATTTAACTTTAGGCCGTGGCTCTGGCACCAGTTATCCGCTTCTGTGAGACCCTTCTGAAGGATATCTGTGTCAGATGTGTTTTCTACTATGGCCCAGTTTGCAGTCATCTGCAAACTTTGTCAGCCATAACCCTCCTGTGTTTGCTTGTACTGGAAAAGTAGATGCCAAACAAGAGTGGGCCCAGGACTGAGCCCTGTGGGACACCACTTGTGACAGGCTTTGAGTCTGACATGGCGCCAGCAGCTCTGACCCTGTGGGTTCTGTCACTCAGCCAGTTTGCAACCCATCTTGTGATGTATGGGTTGACATTTAAGCTGATGAGTTTTTCAATGATACCCGAATGGGGTATTGTATCAAGGCCTTAGCCAGATCGAGGTAGGCTGTATGGACTGCCTTTCCTCATCAATGGCTTTGGTGACTGTTTCAAAAGTCAACCAAGTTTAAAAGGCATGATCTGCCTTTGACAAAGCCAAACTGGGTTGGATCCAAAGTCTGCAAATTCCCTATGTCTTTATTTATGAGGTCCATTATGATCCTCTCCATGGCTTTGCAGATAAGGCTTGTCAAGCTAATGGGCCGGTAATTTCCAGGGTCGGTGGAGGCACCGCCTTTGTGAAGTGGTACCACAGTTGCAGTGCGCCACCCCTGGGTACGTATCCAGAGGTAAGACTTTGATTAAACAGCTGTCCTAGCTGTGGGTTTAATTCCTCATTGAGTTCATGGAGCACACAGCCGGGACACCATCAGGTCCCATGGATGCTGTGTTTTTGCTTTGGAGAGAGCAGTTCTCACTTGGGCGCTGGAGATGTTTGGGGCTGCAATCGTTTGGTATAGATATCTCTCCTTTTGGGGAGGGGAGAAGTTTGCACTGAACCTGTCAGCCAGTATGTTGGCAATGTCTGTAGGATCAGTAATCTTCACATCATTTTGAACTAGCTCTGAGCATATCTGGGAGTTTCCTCCCAGGTTTCTAACATAGCTAAAGAAGGCCTTATGATTGTCTTTTGAGTCTTTAGCTATTTTTCTCTCGAAATTTGCTTTGGATGATTTTATGAGAGCTCTTAGTTTTTACTTATAGTGATCAAGGGTGTCTTACCTTTTAAGGATTTTGCTCTATCTTGTAGTAGCTTCCTCCTTTGTTGTAGAGTTTGTTTATGGCTGGGGTCCACCAGACTGGATGCTTGCCTTTGGTACAAAGAGTCTTTGTTTTGCTTGGGATTGCCTTATCCATGCAGTCCTGCAGGTGCTGGTAGAAGGCATTTGTAAGTGATTCAGCGGCTTGAGTACTGTTTTCCATGCTCGGGGCCTTAAAGGAGACCACACTAGTCTTTAGAAGTGTGAAGTCGGCTTTTGAGAAGTTCTTTACTGTGGTCTTTTTATTTCAGGTGGGGTGGGATGAGGACCTCCAGCGAGATTAGTTTGTGGTCTGATCTCACCAGTGAGGGTACACCTCCGGTGTTGAACATTGTGCTCCCATGTTCGTGATGATGAGATCAAGTATGTTATCTCCTCTTGTGGGGATGGTGACTAGTTGTTCCATGGCATTTGAGTTTATGAATTCCAGGAACTTTTGGGCTAGGGTGTTTGGGCTTGAGTAGTGTTCCCAGTCTATATTAGGGTAATTGAAGTCACCTAGTATGATGGTGTTTGGTGATACATTTATCCCCTCTAGTGTTTTCAGGAAGGCCATGTGAGGTTCCTGAGTTTGTGAGGGTGGCCTGTAACATGCTACAATTTGCAGAGCAGTCTTGCCTATGGTTAATTGCACCTGGATGGTCTCCGATGCATCGTGCGTTGCCACCAGTCTTGAGGTGTGGGTGTCCTTGATGAATATGGATACCCTCCTTTCTTGGTATTGTCCAGATTTTGGGGCCGGAACGCATGATATGAGGTAAAACCTGATAGCGCCGGGTGCTCTCAGGAGCCTTGAACCAGGTTTCTGTCACAGCACAGACATCGATGTTCTCCATACTGAGAAGGGCCTCGAGTGCGTGCATTTTGAGATTTAGACTTCTGGCATTGAGCAGCATTACCCTTAGTTTTTTTCCTTTTTGTGTTCTAGGGTGGTAGGTTTAGAATTTGAGCCTTGCCTAAAAAGGCACTATGGGGTGGCAAGAGCCTTTGCCAATATCCGAATCCCAGGGTGACAGGTGCAAGCCGTCCCTTGCGAAGCAGCGTGGCTTGTCCAGCATGTCATCCCAGGCAGACAGACACTGGATCCCCTTTGAATGACACCAGTGTTTAAGCCAATTGTTAAAGCTGATCATCTTATCTCTGTATTGTGGCATCATTCTTGGTGAAGGTAGGATACTGCTCAAGGTCAGGGTCATACCTGTCTGGGCTACATAATCAGAGAGCTCCTCAATGTCTCTTTTCATGTAGTCCAAGGAGGTACGACTCAGGTCGCTTACACCAGCGTGGACAATGACTGAATCATATTTGTACCTGCTGTTGAGAGACCTGAGTGCTTGCGTTATGTGGCGGATTCTAGCGCCTGACAGGCAGCTTACTGTGACCTTCTCCTTACTCAGTCTGGTGAGCGGGACCCCAGTGTGTCTGACTATGGAGTCACCAATGACTAGTGTGTCTGGCATTGTGTTTGGCCTTAAGGGCTGTGACTGTTTGACACTCTGACTGTGAGGTCTATGTGTTGCAGGTGTTGTGTTCTGAGGTGGTGGTTGTTTGGGTGTCTGCTTTGGTGGCCTCTGCTGTTTTGGTAGATTTTTGATCAGAGCCTCCAGTATGTCTTTGTGTGTTTATGTGTATGATTTGAGGTTGTAATGGTAATATGTGAGACTGGGTCTATAGTGTGTGTGGTAACCTTCTCCTCCTGACTGGTCTTGCCAGTCCTATGTTGAGAGAGCTCAGCCTCCAGTTTGGCCGTGTAGTTGCATCTCTCGCATGTATTTGTGTTTTGTGGGAGGAGGAGAGGGTTGTCTGTGTACATGAGGCAATTGTAACATTGCCTCAATATTCCCAGGTTCACCAGCTGAGCAGGAGAGGACACTAGCAACTGATCCCTCGACATGCTAGAAGGAATAGACAAAAAAAACTTTAAAAAGATTCCGGGGACGTGGGTGACCGAGAAATGGGGGGTTGCCTTTTTGGGGTACTATCTATGACAAGAGTGCCGTATCAAGGTAATAAGTACTGTAGGAGCAAGTGCTACGTTTAACAGATAGAGAATAGTCTACTTGGAGTCAAGTAGAGATGATCTTTTTAATTATAGGATACGCTGATTAGATCAGTAGTATAGTTCGAGGAAGGTAGTTTTAAGGGAAAATTTGAAGAGTGGACTTTAGGTAGCCCGAATAGTTTAAACCTGCTTAACCGGCGCTGCCCTAGTGTGCAACAGTAGCAACTCCGGCTAAATCGGCTAAATCGCTAAAGCGTGCTTTATAGCAGGGGCTGGAAAAGACAGGAAATGACCCAAATTGGCCAACAAACCACAAGTCACTGCCCTAAACCACTCCTCCGAGGACAAATGAAGGAGTTATGGAAATGACCCCTAGTGGCCAATAAAACTACAGTTTCAAGTCAGTAACCACCTCTCCGGGGGGCAGGGAAGCTGCTCAATGTTAGTCACTCCCACTGATAAACACAGAGACCCTCCTTCAGCCCAAGCAAAATGGCCTCACAGAAACTTTCAAACAGTTCAGGAACAGCAAGCCTGTAACTGAACTTTTTTAACTCAGAAAAGTGGGAAAAAAGCAAGATTTTTTTGTTTTTGTTTTTTACAGAGATAGCAGAGGTTCACAAGTAATATCAAGTTATAACAGTGCAGTAAATGACCCCACACAAGAGTGCTAGGTCAAGGACAGAAAATATGCAAGTTTTAAGAAAAACGATTTAAAATTAAGTGCAAACAGGAAATTCAGCAAACAGCTTTTGGTTGTGCTCTAAATACAGCTACTAATACAGAAATCAAGTTTAACAAGCCAGAAAATGCTCAAGCTAGGCAGCTATGCAGAAAAACTTAGCAAATAAACAGAGAAAAATACTTAAAATCTCAAAAGTGGCTCCTTCTTCTCTCAGCGTTTTTCCTCTTGGAGGGTGCTTCACCAACAGCCAACAAGCCTGAAAAGACGCTCAAACCACGAGGCAACTAGGTTTTAAGAGAGGAAGATGAAGGAGTTATGGAAATGACCCCTAGTGGCCAATAAAACTACAGTTTCAAGTCAGTAACCACCTCTCCGGGGCAGGGAAGCTGCTCAATGTTAGTCACTCCCACTGATAAACACAGAGACCCTCCTTCAGCCCAAGCAAAAATGGCCTCACAGAAACTTTCAAACAGTTCAGGAACAGCAAGCCTGTAACTGAACTTTTTAACTCAGAAAAGTGGGAAAAAAGCAAGATTTTTTTTTGTTTTGTTTTTACAGAGATAGCAGAGGTTCACAAGTAATATCAAGTTATAACAGTGCAGTAAATGACCCCACACAAGAGTGCTAGGTCAAGGACAGAAAATATGCAAGTTTTAAGAAAAAACGATTTAAAATTAAGTGCAAACAGGAAATTCAGCAAACAGCTTTTGGTTGTGCTCTAAATACAGCTACTAATACAGAAATCAAGTTTAACAAGCCAGAAAATGCTCAAGCTAGGCAGCTATGCAGAAAAACTTAGCAAATAAACAGAGAAAAATACTTAAAATCTCAAAAGTGGCTCCCTTCTTCTCTCAGCGTTTTTCCTCTTGGAGGGTGCTTCACCAACAGCCAACAAGCCTGAAAAGACGCTCAAACCACGAGGCAACTAGGTTTTAAGAGAGGAAGATGAAGGAGTTATGGAAATGACCCCTAGTGGCCAATAAAACTACAGTTTCAAGTCAGTAACCACCTCTCCGGGGCAGGGAAGCTGCTCAATGTTAGTCACTCCCACTGATAAACACAGAGACCCTCCTTCAGCCCAAGCAAAATGGCCTCACAGAAACTTTCAAACAGTTCAGGAACAGCAAGCCTGTAACTGAACTTTTAACTCTCAGAAAAGTGGGAAAAAGCAAGATTTTTTTTTTTGTTTTGTTTTTACAGAGATAGCAGAGGTTCACAAGTAATATCAAGTTATAACAGTGCAGTAAATGACCCCACACAAGAGTGCTAGGTCAAGGACAAAAAATATGCAAGTTTTAAGAAAAACAATTTAAAATTAAGTGCAAACAGGAAATTCAGCAGCTTTTGGTTGTGCTCTAAATACAGCTACTAATACAGAAATCAAGTTTAACAAGCCAGAAAATGCTCAAGCTAGGCAGCTATGCAGAAAAACTTAGCAAATAAACAGAGAAAAAATACTTAAAATCTCAAAAGTGGCTCCCTTCTTCTCTCAGCGTTTTTCCTCTTGGAGGGTGCTTCACCAACAGCCAACAAGCCTGAAAAGACGCTCAAACCACGAGGCAACTAGGTTTTAAGAGAGGAAGATGAAGGAGTTATGGAAATGACCCCTAGTGGCCAATAAAACTACAGTTTCAAGTCAGTAACCACCTCTCCGGGGCAGGGAAGCTGCTCAATGTTAGTCACTCCCACTGATAAACACAGAGACCCTCCTTCAGCCCAAGCAAAATGGCCTCACAGAAACTTTCAAACAGTTCAGGAACAGCAAGCCTGTAACTGAACTTTTTAACTCTCAGAAAAGTGGGAAAAAGCAAGATTTTTTTTTTGTTTTGTTTTTACAGAGATAGCAGAGGTTCACAAGTAATATCAAGTTATAACAGTGCAGTAAATGACCCCACACAAGAGTGCTAGGTCAAGGACAGAAAATATGCAAGTTTTAAGAAAAAACGATTTAAAATTAAGTGCAAACAGGAAATTCAGCAAACAGCTTTTGGTTGTGCTCTAAATACAGCTACTAATACAGAAATCAAGTTTAACAAGCCAGAAAATGCTCAAGCTAGGCAGCTATGCAGAAAAACTTAGCAAATAAACAGAGAAAAATACTTAAAATCTCAAAAGTGGCTCCCTTCTTCTCTCAGCGTTTTTCCTCTTGGAGGGTGCTTCACCAACAGCCAACAAGCCTGAAAAGACGCTCAAACCACGAGGCAACTAGGTTTTAAGAGAGGAAGATGAAGGAGTTATGGAAATGACCCCTAGTGGCCAATAAAACTACAGTTTCAAGTCAGTAACCACCTCTCCGGGGCAGGGAAGCTGCTCAATGTTAGTCACTCCCACTGATAAACACAGAGACCCTCCTTCAGCCCAAGCAAAATGGCCTCACAGAAACTTTCAAACAGTTCAGGAACAGCAAGCCTGTAACTGAACTTTTAACTCTCAGAAAAGTGGGAAAAAGCAAGATTTTTTTTTTTTGTTTTGTTTTTACAGAGATAGCAGAGGTTCACAAGTAATATCAAGTTATAACAGTGCAGTAAATGACCCCACACAAGAGTGCTAGGTCAAGGACAGAAAATATGCAAGTTTTAAGAAAAAAACGATTTAAAATTAAGTGCAAACAGGAAATTCAGCAAACAGCTTTTGGTTGTGCTCTAAATACAGCTACTAATACAGAAATCAAGTTTAACAAGCCAGAAAATGCTCAAGCTAGGCAGCTATGCAGAAAAACTTAGCAAATAAACAGAGAAAAAATACTTAAAATCTCAAAAGTGGCTCCCTTCTTCTCTCAGCGTTTTTTCCTCTTGGAGGGTGCTTCACCAACAGCCAACAAGCCTGAAAAAGACCTAGGTCTTAATAGTGCGGTGTTACTTAAACCATTTTAAAAGCAAGGCCTTTGAGGCATTGATGGAATGTTATTAAGTTATCCAAATGTAATAAGTACCAAATGCATAAATATAATATTTTTAAGAAATATATATATATATATATATATATATATATATATATATATATATATTCAATTATTTATTGACTATAAAGGAGTCACTAAAGTTTGATAACTGAAGTATGTATAAATAAATGCTTAGTTATTTATTGTATTATACACTTTATATTGATGCCCTGTTTTGTTAAGTTTTTTAATGTGATGTACAATTTATACTTAATTAATGATGTCATTGATGAGCAGCTTCCTGATTGGATATGCAGTATTTTAAATTTCAGAGTTTCTGTGGTTTTACTAGAGTCTGATGAAGCGATTTGCTATCTATCGTGAAAGCACTTACTTTCAATAAATCTTTTATTGTTTTAAACAGCTGTGGTCAGTTTGCTTTGTCTTTTCTTTTTACTTGGATGCTCTGAGGTGAAAACCGAGCATTTACCCAGCCTGGATACTTTTTTCTAAACTGTTATACTCTGTGGTTTCAAGGCTGGGACATGGTTGAAGGAACTGAACAAAATACTAATGAATACAGGAGACAAGACTCGTTTCAGTCATTTATTGAATGAGACTTTCAATCCATTGATGCAAAATCCAGTATTTTCAGTCCATAACAATGAAGTGGTAGACCAGGATATATATACTAGGTTTATAGAAACTTTTCAGAGCCTTGAGAACAAACTGTATAGTTTTAAAAGACTCCAATGGCAAAGATATCATCTTGAGGCATCATTGAAATACAAAATAGTGCCCAGAGGACTGAGAGTACTAACGATGCCTACCTACGGGAATCTATATCCTAAGTTACTACAGAGATGGCAGCAGCTTAACCTACAATTAAGTTATGATTATATGCATTTACTTATTGAATTTTTTAAACCCCAGGAGAAAACAGTAATAGATGAGATTGGGGATTTACAGCATCAGCTAAACAATAATTTCTCAGCTGAAGTTTCAGGCACTAAATTAGATGATTTATATGAAAATATTCTTAGTTATGAGAAGAGACTACAAAATACCAAAATGAATAAACTGCAAAGAGATCTTAACGATTTTCAATGCAAAGAAGTATTTTCTTGGCCGAAATGCTCAGTTTCTATTAGGACTAATACTGATAATCCTGGACCAGCATTAAGAAATGCTAACAGAACACCAGTGAGGACTGAGAAAGAGAGCGTTGTTGCTTTAATGCCTGCTAATGATACTGAACATGTGAATAACGTGATCACAGTGACATCACACATAAATAGAATACCAGATGAGGCAGCGAGAAGTGAAGGAATAGGCCCACAGTCTAACAGCTGCAATATGGATATAGTCTCTTTCAACAGTCATAGAAAAGGGGTGAATTCGAATGTGGCATCTTTTTTAGAGAAAGAAGTAACACAGACATCGATTTTGCCATTTGTTTTGAGCAATGTGCTACCTATCAGAGAGAAATGCTGAAGTTCGTAGTGAGATACCAACCACAAAAGGAAGGGAAATAAAACGTTTCTGCATAGATGAAAGTATTTGTAGCTTATAGTTACAAAATATAAATTTGTGTCTTTTTAAATAAATGAAAAGTTTTTCCCCACGCTTCAGCGGATGTATATAAACAGAACAGCTGATTTCTAATTGTTATCTGATGAAGCGTGGATGTACCACGCGAAAGCGCTTATTCCTTGTATCCTAAATAAAAGTTTTGGACACTTTGAGAGCCGCCTGAGCTTCCTGATTCATTACCAGTGATCTATGCAGAAACGTTTTATTTCCCTTCCTTTTGTGGTTGGTATCTCACTACAAACTTCAGCAGTTTTGGACTTTTTTGGTGAGAGAACCATTCAGCAGGGACACCGACTATTTTTCTAGTATCAGAGAGAAATCCAAGAGCAGAGGGCAAAAAGGCAAAATACAGCAAAAGAAGGGAGAAGGCTCCCATCAGAATATGATGACAATGGGCAGCAGAAACGGCAAAAACTGGTAATTAATTTATCTAGTTTAACATTAACTAAAGCCCAGGAATCATTATTAGAAAAAGGGTTAACATTTATTCCTGCTCAAAAGACAGTTATGTTTGAATTACTTAAAGAACTGAAATTATTTGTATGTACATTAACTTTAAAGACAATCTATCAAAGTAATGAAAGACTGGATAGAACTATCTTTAGAAAGCCTAGTGTCTTTGCACTCAAGCAACACCCCATCATAGAAACATTTGTAACTGTTTGTGAAAATGACGTAAGAGATACATTTAAACAAGACAGTGTACCCATGTATCACAATCTTAATAAAGATGAGACTGAAGCTTTATTGCAATCGAAAGGTCTGTCTAGTATAGAAATCAGACCATCTGATAAAGGTGGGGGAGTTGTTGTGATGGACAAGTCACTATATATACAACAGATGATGTCACAATTAGGGGATACGAATGCCTATCTTCCTATCTCAAATAACGAAGCTAAAGCTATTATAGATAAAGTGTCATTCTATGTATTTGATTTGCTTATGTCCAAGTGTATTTCTAAGGAACTTTTTAACTATTTCCAGGTTGAACATCCTACCATACCTATGATTTATGGACTGCCTAAGGTCCACAAGAATATGAACTGCCCACCGATCAGACCTATTGTCTTGAGTGGAGGTTGGGCTACTGAAAGCCTCTCTATCTATGTTAAAAAATGTTTACATCCTGTATTGGAGAATTGTGATACTGTTTTAAAGGACACAAAAGTTTTCCTTAAACTACTTTATGATAAGGTAAACATTACTGTAAGAGAGTTTATTTTTGTTGCCATGGATATCGTCTCATTATTTACTGTCATACCTAATGACTGGGGTATAGAAAGGATAAGAAACTTGCTTAATGATAAGAAGTTGTAAGCATGGCCAAAAATGAATTGATATGTAGTTTGTTGGAAATCATTCTTGAGAACAATGTTTTTATCTTTAATGAAAATGTTTATCTTCAAAATGTTGGCATAGCTATGGGCACAGCTTGTGAGAACAGCTACGCCAACCTAACACTGTTCTCATGGGAAAAGGAATTATTCCTGGAACAGAGCAATTTCTCCAATGACATCTTATGGTACACTCGCTTTGTAGATGATGTTTTTCTGCTTTGGGGAGGGAGTGTAGATAGCCTGGAGACATTTGTTCAATTCTTACAAGGTTCAAATGATTTTTTAAGAGTCAGTTATCATTATTCTGAGCAGGCGATAGAATTCCTAGATGTAAAGATTCATAAGGCAATGTTAAAGGAAATGGTAACTAGTCTTTACAGGAAACCTAGTCGCATAAATAGCATTTTACATAAGAGTAGCATGCACCCCACATATGTCTGTAAAAATGTCCTTAAGGGACAATTCATGCATATGAGCAGACTACATAATACACAAGAAGGCTTAGAGGAAGCTGTGATCTTATTAAAGGATGAATTTAAACAGAGAGGATATAACAGCACAGAGATAGATAAAAGTATTGAGGAAATGAACAATGGAAGTAGCTCTAGAGGTAATCCCTATTTTTCAAGCAATAGTAACTACGAACTACGAGCTACTGAGAAACATAACAAAGTTAGATTTCCGTTGACCTATTCCAGTGACTCAAAGAGGTTTTGTGAGATCTTTGAGAAAAACTGGAATATTTTGAGATCTATCGATGAATTAGAGGGACTTATAGATAACAAACCTAGTTTCTCTTTTAAGAACAAGAAATCGTTAAAAAGACAACTTTGTTATGACATCTTTTAACAGCTATGGGAAGGGACAACTATCACAAAGAGCTGGTACATTACATGTAGGCAATGCACAGCATGTAACTTTTTATATAGTAAATCTTCTTTCCATCACCCAGTTTCTGGCTTTAATATCAACACTGATTTCTATGCAGGTTGCAGGACCCAGTTTTTAGTGTATTTCTGCTTCTGCAAAAATTTTTATGTTTTTTATGTGTGGAAAACCACCAGGATGCTCAAAGAATGCATACAGGAACATGTTAGAGACATAGCAAAATTAAAAGAAACTAGTGCTCTACCTCAACATGTTCAGTCTAATGGCTCAGAACATGTTTTTAATTTTATGGCACTTGAATTAGTTGAACCCAATATCCGTGGGGGAGACATCAACAATAGTGTGGAAGAAGTCAAACAAAAATGGATATTACTATTAAAGGCAGATAGATTTCCAGGTCTTAAAAGTGTAGTATCACTTAAACCATTTTTAAAAGAAAGGCCCTTGAGGCATTGATGGAATGTTAAGTTATCCAAACGTAATAAGTTTCAAATGTATAAATATTATAATTTTAAAATATATATATATATATTCAATTATTTATTGACTATAAAGGAGTCACTAAAGTTTGATAACTGAAGTATGCATAAATAAATGCATAGTTATTTATTGTATTATACACTTTATATTGATACCCTGTTTTGTTTAGTTTTTTAATGTGATGTACAATTTATACTTTAACATATTGTATGCATCTGTACTTAGTTAATAGAGTTTAATCAATGATGTCATTGATGAGCAGCTTCCTGACTGGATATGCAGTATTTTAAGTTTCAGAGTTTGTGTGGTTTTACTAGAGTCTGATGAAGCGATTTGCTATCTATCGTGAAAGCGCTTACTTTCAATAAATCTTTTATTGTTTTAAACAGCCATGGTTAGTTCGCTTTTTCTTTTCTTTTTATATTTAGAAATTTGCTTGGAAAATCACATGATTTTATGAAAGGCTCAATT
>NC_056728.1:1181713243-1181773243 GCF_019279795.1 Protopterus annectens
TAGCTAGCTAGCTATGGAGAGAAAGATTAGATAATTATATATGTATAGATTACATAAAGCATTCAATTCATTGCTAGAATAAAGAGTTATGCTGGCAGTTATTATTAAATGTTAACTGCTATCCAGGCTTTAAAAACAATGAGAGCATTAAGAGTGTTTTAAAATTACATCCTGTAAGGTGAAGTAGCTCTTTCATTGATTGGTTTATTATGATGCCAGGCTGTCATGTGACTTTATAATTGCATTTATTCTTACAAGTTGCACTCAGTCTTTATTCTGATGAAGTCTTTGGCTTTGTCAGTTCACTAAATAGTTCCACAGCTGTTTGTTTCTTTAGTGTCTTTTTTAAAAAGTGGAGAAGCTTTGTTTAAGTTTGGCATTTTAGCTTTATTATTAAGATTATTCATTCACAATGTTTGCCTTGCTATGTGATAAAAAGGTGGTGGTTATATGTCTGGGATGTACTATTACCACAGTTATAGAGAATTATTTTTCATTTACTTTTTTACTTTCTAGAGAGTAGAAATGTCCTATACGTTTCTTAGCTGTTTGATAAGAATATAGTATATAATAGATGTACACACTTTTCAATCTTATCCAGTGGGAGAAGAATTTAAGTCAAATTCTGCTGCTGAATAAGTGAAAGCAGCCTTTGCAGTTGGTATAAAAAATTACATGAAATCAGTATTTTAGAAGGACTCTATATGAATTCTTATTAATTTCTGTCCTACACCTAGAAGGGTTAATCGGTGATAGAACAAGATGGCTCTCTGTTTTAAAATATATCTTAAGCACAAATCAATCCAGTGAGCATTTCTGAGAAGTGGTTTTACTTCACCTGGGAATGTTGGTTGTGGAAGTGCAGTGGGGTAGGGGGAGTCCTTCTGTTTCAATAATTTTTCTTTTTCTTTTACAATTATATATGACACAAAAACAATTTGATCTTTACAACATGACCATAGGAGTATGTTATACATTTGTGTTAATACCATAAGGTGTAAGTCATACAACACATTTATTTACACTATTTACACAGATGATTTCACCATTAGCTCAATGTTATACAAAACAACACATACAATCTTAATACCCAAACTATGATTAGTCTGTCAAACCCTGTATGAGTTTTTAGGTTCCATTAAGGTGTATTCTTAAGCTGCTATGTGGTTGACTATGCTAATATTATATTAAAGGTTTATTCTCAGATTTTTCTGGACTTCATGTTTTGGTTTCTTTTATCCATTACTATTTTGTGAGCTAAGAGATGTTTTATGGCTATTTGTTTAAAGCCTTCCAAAGGTATATTCAACAGATCTAGCCATTGGAGAGCTATATATAGTTTCATTAGTAGAAAAATTATTAAGAGTGTATTTGCTTCTTTTTTGGGGATGTTAGTTGGAAGAATGTGTAATAAGGCAAATTCCCATGTTAATGTTGATGTTTGGTAGCCCATCTTTTGTAACTGTACTTTGAGAGAATTCCATAATTTGTACACACATTTGCAACTCCAAAATACATGCAATATGTCGGCTGTCTGGTCCTTGCAGTGTGGGCATAGTGGTGACCTTAATGTATTGAATTTGTGAAGGATTGCAGGTGTGAAGTAAGCATTATTATTGATCATTAGCTGTGTGTAAGCTATTTTTTAAGTGGTATGATCTTCAGTGTTAAGCTAATTGCTTGTGTTATTTGTTGGTCATCTATGGAGGGTTTTAGTTTTCTCCAGTAGTTGGAAAAAAGAAGCTCCTTCTGGAATTTAATCTCGCTTATCCTTTTATATGAATTAGTAATAGTTTTCCTTGTTGAAAGAATAGTTTTCCAAAGCAAGTTGCAAGTTTCTATGTCACTATTGGATATAGTAGTGTTTTGGAGGTAACTGGAACACAGTTCTTTGATTTGTCTTAGTATTATTATGTAAGATTTGGAAAGATTTAAGTTTGTGCTAGTTTCCTGTATTGTGCAATTAAGATATGGGAAGATATTTTGGATTGTTTTGTCTTTTACATGTGGAAAGGCTTCTAAGACTAGCATTTTGTTATTTATTTTTAGGTTTGGGTTTTTATGGAGAGGTTGTAGTATTGTTATGGCTTGTCCAAGGTCCAAAGATTGAAACAGTTTTTGTGTTATGTTGATAGAGTGTTTTAAGTGACCTAGAATGTTTTAAGTTTCTATTTCTTTTTGACTCAGGAATTGGAGTGCTTTAGGATTGATACCTAGTGCTTTAATATATCTATAGTATATTGTCACCCAAAGGGGAGACCAGTTTTTCTTTGTCGGATCATGTTCAGCTATTCCTAGTATTCTGTTGGTATTAATGATAGAGTAATAGGTTTTAAAATCTGGTAGATTCAGCCCTCCTTTGTTCTTAGGCAGTGTTAATTTTGGATAGGAAATTCTGGTTTTCATAGATTCCCATATAAACCTTGCCAGAAAAGTGTGTATTTGGTTGAAGAGTTTATTATGTATTATTACCTGTGATGTCATGAAAATGTACATTAGTCTAGGTAAAATATTTATTTTTATTATTGATACTTTCGCCATGAATGGTAGTTTTAGGTTGTTCCACCTTTTACAGTCTTGCATTATGTTTTGCCATTTGAGAGTTACATAATATTGGTAGAAATCTTGTTTATTCTGGAAAAAGCTAATTTCCAAATATTTAGTTTCTTTTTTTATTTTTATTGTGTCCAGAAGTGGTATTAATGGAATGAGTTTGGGTGTTTTTAAGGGGAAAATATTGGTTTTATTAAGATTTAATTTATAGTTAGACATGGTCGAGAATTGTTCAATTGTAGTTATTATTTTGCTTATATCTAAATTTGGTGTGATGCAGTATATGTTCAGATCATCTGCAAAAGCGATGAGACATATTTTGAAGTTGTGTACTGATGGGGGGTTATGGTATGTATTTTGTTTAATGTGTAAGAATAGAGGTTGGGGTAGGGGGTTTCTGCTTTCTTCAGTGATAGTTTTTCTTTGTCAGCAACATAATACTTGATTAAAGAGAATATAAACTCACGTAGCTGAAATTGGTAGAATCAGAAAAATGTACCTTAAGCTCAGAAACCTGATTCTACAGCACACATAGAGCATAAGAAGATACATCTATATCTATCTATCTATCTATCTATCTATCTATCTATCTATCTATCTATCTATCTATGTACCTATTTATCTATGGATCTACTGTTATTACTCAAGTCGCAGAAATGCTGATGTGGTTTATATCGACACACTTACATTGACAAAAATGCATTGACACATTACAGTGCATCATCATCATCATCAGCCCTCATTTCCCATTTTTCCTGCATGGGGTCATGGTATCGTGTTAACTGTCACCAATTCTCTCAATTCAGTGCCACACTCCTCTCTTCTTCAACACTCATGCCTGACTGTCACAGATCTTCTTTTACACAATCCATTCACCTCTTTGCTGGATGTCCTCGCTTCATCTTACCTTCTGTCTGTCCCAAATCTTCCTCCCCAGATTGTCTTCTGCTTTTCTACACATGTGCCCAGACCACTGTAATCTGTTCTCTTTGGCCTTTTCTGCAATTGCAGCTACTTTGGCTTCTGTTCTTATGTCCTCATTTCTTCATCTGTCCCACAGTGTGCATCCTACCACCTTTCTCAGGCACTTTATTTCCAGTGCCTCTAGCTTCTTCAACTGTTCTGCTTTTACTGCCCAGGTTTCTGTACCATACAGTAGTACTGGTCGCACCACTGTCTTGTACACCTTACTTTCCAGCTTCTTGGGCATTCTTCTGTCATAGGCTACACTTGATACTCTACGGCAGTTGGCTGCAGCTCCTCTGATTCTAGCTTTGACGTCTTCTTTCAGACTACCCTTCTCCTCAACCACCCCTCCCAGATACTTGAAGCTGTTTACCTGTTCCACTATTTTACCTTCTATCTCTTTTCTCAGGTTCTTCTGATTTCCCCAATTTACTTCCATTACTACAGTCTTATCTGTGCTTAGTTTCATCCCATGTGCCTTCAGATTTGCATTCCATTCTCCTAACCTTTGCTGAAGTTCCATCTCAGAGACTGCCTGTACTGCCACATTGTTTGCATACAGCAGCTTTTTTGATCTTTTCCCTCCAATCTTTTTGCTAACGTAGTCCATCACCAGTATGAACAGCAGTGGGCACAGAGCTGAACCCTGGCATACACCCACTCCTGCTGGGAACCCATCTGTGAGGCTGAACACTGCTCATACTTGAGTCACTGGGTCCTTGTACATAGCCTGCACTAATTCTACCAATGTTTCTGGGACTTCAAGCCACTGAAGTACTGCCCAGATCAGCTTTCTTGGGACCTTGTCATATGCTTTCTCCAAGTCTAGGAATGCCCAGTTGGACTCTCTCCTCATCTCTAGCATCTTCTCAAGTATCTGTCTCACTGCAAACATCAAGTCAATTGTGCTGCATCCTGATCTGAATCTAAACTGCTCATCTCCCATCTTACATTCTACTACTCTACGTGTCCATTTATCAATCACCCTGTCCAGGACTTTCATGCAATGTGGTTGGAGTTTGATGGCTCTGTACTGCCCACAGTTGTGGATGTCCCCTTTGTTCTTGTACACTGGCATGAGTATGCTTATTCTCCATTCATATGGGATGCACCTTTCTCTCCACACTGCCATTAGTACCCTCAGGAGCCATTTCTCCCCAATCTTAGTATCTTTATCATATCACTGCGACCTCGTCTGAACCTGCTGCTTTCCCTGACTTCATCTTCCTTAGTGCTGTTCTTACTTCTTCTAGGGTGGGCTCCTCTTCTTCTTTCATCATAGGCTGCTTCTGGGGCAGAACAGCTTCTGTGGGGTTTTCTTCATTCAGAAGCTGTTGGAAATACTCCTTCCATCTGCCTTTGATTGTCCTGTGGACTGGTGAGCAGGTTGTTGCTGGCATCCTTTACGAAGGGTGTCTGACTATCTTCTTTATATTTCCTGATATAGTTTCTTTGTGCCCCTTACTGAGTCACTTTCCAGAAGGTGATAGAGCGCCTCTGATGCCCTATTCTTTGTTATTGCACTTCTTTCTTAGCTTTTTTGATATACAACCAGTAACCCTTCCTAGCCTGGTCAGTCTTTTCTATCTCCCACTTCTTCCTGCACTCCTTCTTTCTTTTGATGACTTCCTGGACTTCTGCATTCCACCGCCAGCTTTCCTTATGTACCTTATTTCCATACCTGGCTCGGCCACATATCTTTTCTGTAGTCCTAACACATGCTGTATTTAGGCACTGCCACTCCTCTTCAACTCCACCTATTTCCTCCTCTTCTTGGGTTGCTAGAGCCCTGAGTAATTCCTTGAACTGCTGTACTTTCTCTCCAGTCAACTTCCAGGTCTTCAGCCTGGTCTCTGTTAACCTTAGAGGGTTCTCTGATCATGATTGTGGTGTCTAATGGTTTATGTTGTGGGGCAACTGTTTTACTGGGGTTGACTTTGCAGTCATGGATTCTACCCCAATTACTAGGGGGAAGTCTACCTGAGTTGCAAGCCGCATGTTGGCTACTCTTGTATGTGATCTTGTGACTGTCTCTCTTTCTGAACCATGTGTTTGCTACTATCAAGCCATTTGCCAGACAGAAGTCTAGAATGGTTTCTCCATCTTTATTCCTGTTGTCCCACCCATGTGGACCTAGGCAGTCCTCATATCCTATTCTGTCTGTCCTGATGTGTGCAGTCAAGTCACCCATTATCAACACCAATTCATGTTGTCCTGCTTTATCTAGTAGGTCCTGCAACTGCTGTTTGAATGCACTCTTTTCCTCACTATCACAACCTTGTTCTGGGGATTGTGAATACTGCCCTATAATTACACTGGAGTCTGATTGCCATAAGTCTGTCATTAATTCTGATGAAATCCCTCACTGCCTTCTGAAGACTCTCTCTCACTACAATTCCTACACCACTTCTATCCTGTCCCCCACCTGAGTAGAAGAGTCTGGATCCCAAGCCAATCTCTTTGGATGCCCAGTCTCCTCCTCCATATTATCATGTCATCCACTTCCAAGCTGCGTTCTGTCAGTGAACCTACATTAAGTGTAGCAATTCTCAGTTCATGGTTGCAACCTAGGCTGGGCAACTAGACACCAGCCAGCCAGCAGCTTACTGACCCAGGGCTGCTGGGCTTTATGGTGGGCACACACTGGCCAATAGGGGCACATATATCCCCCTTTCACCATTAGCAAGGGTCCCTGATGTGGGACATAGTAGGCCGGATTCTCAACCCACTTATCACTGGTAATTACCCATGCCCATTTTTGGTGACATTAGTCAACATGACCAAATCACCTATAGCCATATTTCACACTGTCAAGAAGCTAGCCCTGCCACGGCACCCAGTCTGTGATCGATGTTCTCCTATCTTGAGGATTCTGCGCACCACAGTAGATGCCCAAAGCAATCACTCTATACTTCCCCCTATAGGGCACCATGCAAAGTCTGTACTGCTGCCCACAGCTCCATTCATTGGTGAGTTTGAGATGGAAACACTCAGCATGTTTTTCAGATATGGGAGAAACCCCATGGAGACACAGGGAGACCATGCAAACTCCAAACAGGCATTGGTCAGACCTTATGCATGGAAGGCGAAGACCTTAACCATTAAGCCATCTGGTCTCAGTGCATGTTCTGAAGGTAATTCTCAGAACATGCAAATACAAGAAAAGTGTTTTTTTGTGGGGGAGGCAAGCCCCCATGCACCCTCTACACCCCATACTAGTTAGGTATACAAATTCTGAGATTGCATAATCCTTGAGGAAAGGGCATATCCCCCTTCCCAAAGGATTATTGATATTACACAGCTATTGACCATTTCCATATGTAGCCCAACATGAGTAAACAATACACCAGTCGACCACCAAAATTTTGACTTACTTCATCCATCCCATATATGTATTATATGTCTATATATATGTAATAAACAGATGCATATGTGCGTGTGTGTGTGTGTGTGTGTGTGTGTGTGTGTGTGTGTGTGTGTGTGTGTGTGTGTGTGTGTGTGTGTGTGTGTGTGTGTGTGTGTGTGTGTGTGTGTGTGTGTGTGTGTGTGTGTGTGTGTGTGTGTGTGTGTGCCTGTGGGGGTGTGTATATGTGTGTGTGTGTGTGTGTGTGTGTGTGTGTATGTGTACACATGTGTATTGTTACAATTTTATAGATTATTGAATAACGTAATATCAGCTAAGTGAACTGGGATGCATTTTTTGTTGAAAATGTGTTACCAAAAGCGATAAATGTAAATACTGGGAGTATCAGCTTTCCATGAGGTATTTAAGGGTTGTTTGCATTCCAGTAAGTGCTGCAGTTTACTATTTCCAAAACTTTTGGATCCACTAAAACTTATAGCATTAGGGGTAGGAGTGTGTGTGTGTGAGTTTTCAATTTAGGGATACGGTAAGGATGAGGTTAGGGGATAAATTTAGAGTTGTATTAATATGATTATGTGATGTGTATATGCACAACTGTCTTGTGTTGTGTTGCTGTAACATAAACCCCCAGATCCTCAAAAGCTTGCACGGCATGCATGATTAGTGCATGAGGTAATGTTGGCAATATGGTGCCCGAGAGATCTATGTATGTGCTCACTTGACGTGCGCGAGCGTTCTTGCACTAGTGCTGCACGTTCTTAGCTCCCGTATGCAAATTACCTTATTTGCAGGTGAAAATCATGCAAATGAGGTAAATCTGCAATCCAGGAAGCTGGAATCAGGGCATGCAGGACTAGTGTAATTTGCAGAAATGTACTCAGTTAGTAACCTAGTGCGGTTCTGCAAAACTCAAAACGGAGACATGACAGCTCCAAATAAAGGCTGCATATCATTGAGGAAGCTTGGCAATGGCCAAGTATAAGGCCATTGGCATTGCAAACAATGCAAAACATAAAAAATACTATTTTTATTTTATTACCACCGATCATGGCTGTTTAAGCATAGGGCAGCGGTGCACAAACGGGATCAGTGGGAAAATAAGAAAATAAACCTAAAACAAGCATTCCAACTAAAATCAGCATTCTGCCATGCAAGTCAATGGCAGGCAAAAGACAACCTGGCCAGTGAATAGTGGTTGCTTAAGGGGGAAGACTCAGTGTGACACATGTAGCTATGCATTAGCAGGCAATCCTGTGCAAATGAGGGGAAGGATAGTGAATCCCAGTTTTCCCCAGCATGTGAGGCAGGTCCCAACAGTGTAAGAGTATGAATAGCCGAATGCAAGATTAGGAGGGTAGGTGATATCATGGGTGGGTGTGTCAGGCATACTGTAAGTGGATTGGAGCCCTGTGGCTCAGGTTTGCGCCTAGCTTAGCACAGCTAAGCTAGGGGGTGTGTCTAAACCTGCCTAGCATGTTTGTCAAAGTGTAAGCAGATGTGCACGCCACGCACCGGGATGTACAGTAAGAAAAAGGAAGTTAAACCAGATAATAGCAGCAGTGTACACAATGGAGAACTCTGATTGTGCGGCGCGCCCCCCTGGGCTGAAACAGAAGGGCAATGGGAAGGGAAAACATCACTAGGAAGGTAATCAAGGGGTACTAGGTTAGCTGCCAGGTGAAACATATCTGAACCAGCCAATTACACAGGCAGCAGACCAGCCCAGCCCAGAACACTACTATAAACTATGCAAACACTTACCCCTCTTGTATTTCCCACACTCTACACCACCAGTGTAAACAAGCGAGGAACTTTTAGCACTCACAACAGAAAAATGTTAGAGGCTGCAATAGCTATCATACAACTTGTGGAAGAGGCTGAGGGTGGTGAGGATGTGAATGCTGCCGAGCAACCCACAGTGAGGAGACAGAGGAGAGTCTACAGATCAATGCTACATGAGCTGGTGATAGTGGAGTGCTATAGGGTGGACAGGGACCTCCTACAGCAAATCATGGAGCTGACCCGGCCAGGCCTCACACACAGAACTAACAGAGGGGAACCCATCCCAGTGGACACCAAGGTATGTGTAGGCCTAAGAATACTAGCTACAGGGGGTCTATATTAAATAAGCAAACTCTTAAAAAAGCAAACGCTTATTCATCTACCCTAGTTCAGCGAATGCAGAAAATGCTGAACACTCGGAACAGCGATTTTTTTTTCTCAGGGAAAAAATCACTGTTCTACAAAAAAACAAACAAAAAAAAATCTTAAAACAGTACTTAATGTGGGGGGCTTTGCCCCCCATCCCCCAACTTAAATATACCAACTCCGAGATTGCACCACAGTGGAGGAAACAGAAAACACCCAAAACTGGCCCAGTGATTTCTTTCCCTGAGAAAAAATTTGCTGTTCTGGGTGTTCGGGATTTTCAGCATTCGCTGAACTAGGGTTGATGAATCAGCATTCGCTTTTTTAAGCGTTCACTGATTCAATATAGACCCACTACAGGTACCTTCCAAAGGCCAACTGGGGTATGATGGGGATTTCACAGGTATCAGCATGCAGGGTACTCCACCAGTTCCTGGATGCCATGTCAGCACATGTCAGTAAGCACATATATTTCCCCAGCACTCATGAGGTGTTGGCCAGCAATATGCATCTCTTCCACCAAATAGCAGAACACCCTGAAGTAGTGGGTGCAATAGACTGCATGCACATATGCATCAAAGCACCACCCGGTGAGCAGGGTATGGTCTACATCAACCACAAGGGCTTTCCCTCCATCAACTGCCACGTCGTGTGATGCCCAGGGCATAATACTGAACATGTGTGCTGGCTATCACGATTCCCACATCTGGCATCTGACGCAGCTGTACCAGAAATTTGCCAATGGGGATGCTGGATATGCACTGGAGCCGTGGCTGATGACACCCATCAGAAATGCACACACCCGAACAATAACTCCATAATGAGGCACATGCACAAACAAGAATCATAATAGAGCATGTGTTTGGGATGCACAAGTCAAGGTTCCGGTGCCTCGACACATCCAGTGGAGCCTTACGGTACTCACCAACTACATGTACCCTTGTCATCCTAGTATGTGCCATACTACACAATATGATCCTGCGGAAACAGCTGCAGCAAGAGCAGCATGGGGCAGGGCCACATAGCCCCCCACCAATGCCAAGGCCTGCACAGGCACAGGGTGACTCAGAGGAGGAACAACCTGCGCCTGCCCCAGTAGGCAGAAGGAGGCATGCCCAGTATGCCCTGGCCCTGGCAAAGATGCAATGCATAGTGCATACTCTGTCATGGGAGGGACTCAGGGAATTAGCACCTCTCTATGACTCTCACAAACAGAATAAAGGGATGCCAAGCATTACACTACCTGTGCCTAACCATGCGTATGGAGTAGACTATGTGCATCCGACATAGGCAGTCCTTCCGCACCACCCTCAATAATGGGACACCCACAAGATAAGGGACTCACACATGCCAGTCAGGAGGGGGGGTCACATACCCAACAACAGTCACAGCCAGCAGGACAGGTGTAGACAAACACAAACAAATGCTGTACTATGGCCTCTGAATGAGGGCTATGGGTAACAACCCCCCAGACCTACACAGACAGACTACAGCAGGCCAGGTAGTGGGAAGTCAGTTGTGAAGGCTAGGAAGTCAGAAACTAATATGTAGGTAATCAAAAGATAAGAACAGTAGTACACTGGTATGGCCTAGCCAGCATGACAGGTAAGACTACAGACTGAAATGGAGTACTTGACATACCAGTACAGTCCTAGCAAATGTGTACAAGTGTCAGGTGTGCCCCCCATCCTACATAGAAATATTGTAACAGTCAGGTGCGCCCCCGCCCCAATCCTGTGTAGAAACATAGAAATAGTCAGGTGTGCCTCCCCACTATGCAGACATGTAGCAACAGTCAATGCCAAATGATTGATGGATACCCTGCAGACACAGCATGCTACCTGTCGGTGTACAACACAAAGGTCAGCACTGCAGTACAAACCACCTGGACATGATCTACACATGCAATACAGATGGCCTTACTGGGCATGCTCACACACTTGGCAATGTCAGTCAACAACATACTGAAAGGTCATACTGGGCATGCTCACACTCTTAAACACATGAAGGCCATGTCTGCAAACACCAGTGGACCAGACATATCTGGCAGTTGCAATTGTTAGTGCAGACACTTGTCAGTATGCACAACTCATGCCTTGCACACACAGTGGATAGGAATACATACATATATGTAAGGACAACACACTATAATAAGCCAAAGGTAGATGGACATAGATGTGTGGAAGAGGATGACTATGACAAGGAGCCATCCAGGCCTGTTCCACCCAACACACAGCCAAAGGGCCCCAAACACATGAGGTGCAGATGTCACTCACTGCAGATGCTAGCGGCCAGTACCTGTCAGCACCATGTGCCAACTGTGCAACATGACTGTACAAGGAAGTAGTCATCCAGTAGCTGTATACACATACCTTTGACATATGACCCCGTGTGTGGCCGCCTGTGGCATGTAACCCCAACATGAGTGGGTTATGGCCCATGCACACACTGCGCACCCCATAGCGCTACTATTACAAACCTGCTGGGGTCATCCAATGTGAAATACATCTTTGGGAGAATTGTAACCCGATAATCTTCGTGGCACGTCCCATAACTGCGTAGTGCTGTAATGTGATAAACTAGTTAGTTAGCAACTCCAGACCTGGCAACTGTGTGTGTCAGTGTTTGTGTGCATGTCTGTCTGTCTGACTGGGTAGAGAGCAATATCTTTTAGGCTACTCACACACCTTACAATTCATATACCCACTTTTGGCAAGGCTGCTTATGTCACCCACCTAGAAATATTCCTCTGGGAATGCTGTAGCCCAGTAATCTCTGTAGCACATTCCTTAACTGCGTACTGCTGTAGCATGATAAAGTAGTTAGGTAGGAGGTCAAACCCCAGACTTGGCAACTGTGCATGTGTGAGTTTGTGTGCATGTCTGACTGTGTAAAGAGCGATGCCTTTTAGGTTACTCACACTCCTTACAATTCATATACCCACCTTTGGCAAGGCTGCTGATGTCACCCACCTAGAAATACTCCTCTGGGAAGATTGTAGTCCAGTAATCTCCATAGCACATCCCGTAACTGCTGTAGTGTGATAAAATAGTTAGGTAAGAGGTCAAACCCTAGACTTGGCAACTGTGTGTGTGTGCATTTGTGTGCGTGTCTGTCTGTCTCTGACTGTGTAGAAAACAATTCCTTTTAGGCTACTCACACTCCTTACAATTCATATACCCACCTTTGGCAAGGCTGCTGATGTCACCCACCTAGAAATACTCCTCTGGGAAAGCTGTAGCCTAGTAATCTCTGTAGCACATCCCATAAATGCATACTGCTGTAGTGTGATAAAGTAGTTAGGTAGGAGGTCAAACCCCAGACTTGGCAACTGTGCATGTGTGCATTTGTGTGCGTGTCTGTCTGTCTCTGACTGTGTAGAGATCAATGCCTTTTAGGCTATTCATACTCCTTGCAATTCATATACCCACCTTTGTCAAGGCTGCTGATGTCACCCACCTAGAGATACACCTCTGGGAGGGTTGTAGCCCACTAATCTCTGTAGCACGTTCCATAACTGTGTATGGCTATAGTGTGATAAAGGAGTTAGGTAGGAGTTCTAACCCAGACCTGCCAACTGTGAGTTTGTGTTTGTGCGCATGTCTGACTGTGTAGAGAGCAATTCTTTTTAGGGTACTCACACCCCTTAAAATTCATATACCCAACTTTGGCAAGGCTGCTGATGTCAACCAGCTAGAAATATACCTCTTGGAAGGCTGTAACCCAGTAATCTCCGTAGCACATCCCATAACTGAGTATTGCTGTAGTGTGATAAACTAGTTAGGTAGGAGTTCTAATCCCAGCCTGGCAACTGTGTGTGTGTCAGTGTTTGTATGCGTGTCTGACTGTGTAGAGAGCAATGCCTTTTAGGCTACTCACACTCCTTACAATTCATATACCCACCTTTGGCAAGGCTGCTGATGTCACCCACCTGGAAATACACCTCAGCAATCTCTGTAACATGTCCTGTAACTGTGTATGGCTATAGTGTGATAAAGAAGTTAGGTAGGAGTTCAAACCCCAGACCTGCCAACTGTGTGTGTTTGTGTGCATGTCTGATTGTGTAGAGAACAGTGCTTTTTAGAGTACTCACACCCCTTACAATTCATATACCCAACTTTGGCAAAGCTGCTGATGTCACCCACATAGAAATACACCTCTGGTAAGGCTGTAGTCCAGTAATCTCCATAGAGCATCCCATAACTGCGTACTGCTGTAGTGTGATAAACTAGTTAGGTAGGAGTTCTAACCCCAGACATGGCAATTGTGTGTGTGTGTGTGTGTGTGTGTGTGTGTGTGTGTGTGTGTGTGTGTGTGTGTGTGTGTGTGTGTGCATGTCTGACTGTGTAGAGAGCAATGCTTTTTAGGGTACTCACACCCCTTGCATTTCATATACCCACCTTTGGCAAGGCTGCTGATGTCACCCACCTAGAAATACACCACTGTGAAGACTGTAGCCCAGTAATCTCCGTAGCACATCCTGTAACTGTGTACTGCTGTAGTTTGAATTAGAACCGTGGTAGGGTTCCATCCCCACCCATGACAGTTCTGGATGTATTGTTTGTGTCACTGTCTATGTAGGGAGCAATGCATTTTAGGCTAGTCACTTGCAGTACATTTCAAATCTACTTTGGCAATCTTGCTGATGTCATTCATTGTGAAATGCACCTTTGCGGAAGGAGCTCGCTAGTAATCCCCGTGGTGTGTCCTATAACAGCTCCATGCTGTAGTGTGATATAGACCTCTGTTAGGTGTTCTATACCCACATCTGTTGGCTGTGGATGTTTTGTGTCTCACTGTTTGTGTAGGGAGCAATGCATTGTAGGCTAGTCACTCGCAGTCAATTTCAAATGCCCTACTTTGGCAATCCTACTGATGTCAGTCATTGTGAAATACACTTTTGTGGAAAGAGTACTCCCGTATTGTCCATAGCATGTGCTATAACTGTGTAGTGTAATAAACTAGTTAGGTAGAGGTTCTACTCCCAGGCATGACAGGTGTGCATGCGCATGTGTGTGTGTTTGTAACCCACATCCTGTGTAGAGGTGGTTGTGACTGTGGCCAATATGGAGTAGATTTTGCATATTTCTTTTATGGTGGCCCTACTATATATCACAATGTCCGCCATACAGGGATAACAGATGTGAAATGGCTGAGATGCTGGGATGCAAAGTCAAACCCATACATGTGACATCAAGGCCAGGCAATCACAGTTAGCAACCCCAGTATTACCCAGAGAACACTCTCAACCCATGTCTCATACACACACACACATGCCTAGGCAGCAGCCAATATGTGGGTAGTACACTGCATATTGGCCACTGATAGTAACTATGAAGTGACAGCAATGAGCTACAGAGGGCATGTCACTCTGTCCATCTGTCCAATATGCACGTATGTGCAGACAGTGCATCTCCCCAATGGACACCTGCACCACCTGTGGTGCCATCACATGTGACTCACAACAGGCATACCATGCCTGACAACATGCCCTGTAAGGACAGATGCCACTGACACCAGGGAATGCTGTTGGCATGCTGTCAATGTAGGTGCAGGGTAAACCTGCTGGCCATTACCAGTTCCTGCCACAGGTGGGCAGGACTGGCACATCTGATGATAATCTGTGTTCAGAACACCCCAGATACAGTTCCACATGTCAATGTACATGCATGTTGGAGGTGTGCACATCCCAGACACCGTCCATGTCATGGACCAAGGAACACATACATGGCAAGTGATGCACAGAATTGGCCACACACAATAGTCACCCAGGTGATCGAATGGGGGATACAATACCCACATGTGTGGGCAAATGCTGACACTACATCCCTGAGCCACAATGAAGATCATCATCATGTGGCCTGATGCCAAGGTACACCCATCACCTAGCCTTGTACAGCCATCTGGCACAGTCGAACACCACGCACCCATCCAGACATGCACCCATGCATGTCAGTACTGGCACCCTGTGTGTTTGTGTGTGTGTTGTATGCTGCATATGTTCACATCCACACTGTCTACAACCCCCATGGGCATACAGCAGCATGCTGTCTGATGTCAGAACCTCCCCATACCCTTTGCACATACAACCCCCGTATGACTTGTGTGGTGCATGTGATACCTGCACAATGATGTGATGTGGCAACCCCACTACTGATGAGTTGTACTCTTGGCCCTGCCAAGTGTGTCAATATGTGTGTGTGTCTCTGTGAGAGTGTGGCTGTGTTGACGCTGGCACCTGTTCATGCAGACAGGCATATGTGCGTCACCTACTGTATAGCTACTGTATTCCTGTTGCAGATGTCACTCACCATCACATATATTTTCCTGAGTGCTCCACAATAGGTAACCCATGTGGTGCATCCAATAACTCCATCGAACTGTGATAGCACTACATAGTTGTCAGGGGTTTGATACCCTGTGCTGGTAGGTGTGCAACACAAAAATGCTACAGTTTTACTCTCCCACCCCTCCCTGACATGTCTTTGCCTCTCCCACCCCCTCTCTGGTGGATGTGAAGACCTACACCTGTTTTGCTTAGGCAGCAGCATGTGTATTTTAAGTGATGCTCATGATCAGCTGATGGCCTCTCTATGAATTGCAGCCCTCCCCTAACTGATTGCATGTGAAACAACTGTAGTAACATTCCCCATAGCCAACTGCATAGAAACACACTGCAGTATCTAGGAGCATCATGGTGGTGTTGGCCCTTTTCATCCACTGTGAGCAGGAACTAGATCTGTCGTGTGGCAAACAGCATCTCAGATGGATTGGGGTTTACCTCTAACAACATACACTGTGGAAACAGTGCAACAAACAGGAGGGGGATGTGCCTGACCTGACTACAGACTGTAAGTGCTGCTACACTACATTTGGTGTAATGTTGGTTTAACAGTGTTTGTGTGGATATGGCTGTCGTACATGTCTCAATACCTGCCATGTCAGTTCCATGTTTATGAGGAATCCTCATCTGCAGGGTCATAGGCAGACTGGGCAGTGTTGTGTCTTTGGCTTATATTTCACCCATGGAGCATCTATCTGTAGACTGCAGAAGGTAGTGTGAGGACTGCAGTCTGTAGATGGTGAAAGCTGTGATAGTCACTGACGTCATATCCCTCATAGGACATATGTTGCAACAAACCCTGTTACAACAGTAAATGTATGCGGTTATCACAGCAACATGTCAATATTGGTCTACAACCCTTATCACACATGTCGGGCAACAAAACAAGACCACAATACTACAGGTGGAGTAGTGTTTGTATTCACCAAGGTCATTCACACCTCCAGCCTCCAATGCATCTGTGATTCACCAGATGCAACTAACACTATGTAAGACTGCAATCCAAATTGTAGCTGCCTACTGATCCCCCTCCATGGTCTAAGGTTCTCACTGCACCGTTATAAACATATTGGACAATATTAAGATACAATCAAAAACCATAATACTGTAATACTGGGTGATTCCAAATACTCTGCCATTAACTGGGAAAACACCTCATGTACCACCACTCTTTACCAATGGTTCCAGGAACTCATACATTCTAACCCCCTGGATCAACTAATCCATTGTCCAACCAGGGACTCTAATATCCTAGACCTGGTCATTACCAACATGGGTGTCAGATGCCCCATACCAGGGGCCACCCCTCATAGGTCAGATCTGACCATTAGGTAATCACTGTTGACATCCACATCCCATCCCCACCCGCCAGTAAGGATCCTCCATGGATACCCTCTGCAAAGTCAATGCCATGCTACTCAAGTCAGATGTGATAAACCTCATGACACGCATGGAGATGGGAGCTGAAAGTGCTACTGGTGAATCCTACACTAATGCACTGTATGGGCACATCCACTCATGCATGCATTGTGCCATTCCACATAGACCTGAAACACTGTCCTCCAAACAAGGAAGCCAATCTTGTGCTCCACTGCCATGAACAGTCTATACAACAGAAGGAAGATGGAAACTGCTCCCTTACCAGCCTCAGTAAGAAGCTGCTATCCCTCAAAATCTGCCACAGCTTGTTACATAAATATAATTGCCATAGATTCCAAAGACAACCACAAGACATTCTATATTTATGTCCAGGATCTATACCGCAATGCACAGAATTGCTCTGTACTACAAAAGATTGGCATTAAATATACTGATTCAAAGGAGTGTTCCAATATGCAGGCAGACTAATTTAGTGCCACATTCAGCCTGCCTCACCACCTAAAGGGCACATCTCCGTAACAAAATTTTGCCAAATTCCAGTAATCATGTCCACACAGGTGGAAACCGCCGACTCCACTGATAGGACTACAGCATCCATGGGACCAGATGACATCCCGGGGTGTGTAGTACATGAACTACTACATAACCCTGCATCTCACCTAAGTGCAATGTGTAATCATAGCCTCACCTCAGGCTTCTATCTCACTGAGCGGCGCAAAGCTACAGTTATCACACTCCACAAGGGGGAATCTACCTTGGATCCCGGGAACTACCGTTCCATCAGTCTGATGAGCCTGATCTGCAAGGGCATGGAATGCATTATCATGCAACTTATTAACAAAGACATTGGCAACCATTAAACACTGGACCCCACCCTGGTTGGGCTCATGCAGGGCCGATCTTGTCTCCTGAACCTGTTTGACTACTTTGATTCATTCTCCAGACCTGCAGAGGAGGTAAGGCAGTGCACACAGCCTATCTGGTCTTCGCCAAGGCCTTCAGCAACATTGCCCACTCTAGAGACATAGTTAAACATGCGAAGCTGGCCATAAACACCTGTGTCACTTGATGGGTTGCTAACTGACTTACCGAGGGAACCCAGACTGTAAACGTAGCCATGTCCGATCCCTGCTCCAGACATTTGACAAATTGGAGTATGTCAGGGTCGGTCCTGGCACAGCTCTTGTTTGGCATCTACTTCCCTGAAGTACAGGGCAACACTATGGAAAGCTGGCTAACAAAGTTCACAGATGACTGCAAACTGGAAGCCATTATTGGATTCCCAAATGATGTGGATATTCTACAACATGGCTTTACAGAAACAGATGCTTGGTGCCAGAGCCATGGGCTCAAGCTTAATGCCAAGTAATGTATAGTTATCCCCTATGGACATACCATGTACCCATGAATTACCATGTAGGTGGCAGTACACTAAGCACTGACAGTGTGTTGACAGACATAGAGACACAGGTGGACAGTGGTCTCACCTTCATTAACCACATAGCCACAATAGTAAGGAAATCCTCCTATGTGGCACACCTCATCACTGAGGGCTTTACATCCAGAAAAAAGGGAGTAATTTGTCCCACTGTACTCATCCCTCATTACACCCTGTATAGAGTACAATGCCCTGTTTGGTATGAGCCTCGCAAGATAGCTGGGAAGGCAATGGAAATACCTCACTATAAGAATCACAGGCATCAAACAGATGTCCTATGCTGACCATCTAGACATCCTCCAGCTATACTCTGTGGCATATTGTCTACACAGAGGCTATCTCTTGGTCACATACATGGCTATGTCAAACCCTGGGGAATGACATCTGTAATATGTGTATGTACTGCCATATACAGTACATGTGTCTATGTGCTCTCATTACTGTAGCAAAGTGTATTGAGTGTCATGTCTGGGACACACAAGTATATGAGGCCTGCACAGCACTGTTATCCATGTGAATGTGTGACATGCAGGGGTAGCAACCCAGGGTATGTGCTGTCACACAGGCATGCAGTGTAACATGGCATTACTACTGTCAACAGTGCTGTCCCAGGGAAGGGTGCAGTGCTAACATTACTACTGACAACAAGCACACCTGCAGGCATAGCTGCACTCTAAGGGCTCACTGTCATGTTCCTGGTGTGTGGGCTGTGTCGCCGTATATATCCCCAACTGGATAATACTCATACATGTGGAGTGTAACTGTAGAGTACTGTCGGTACAGCACATGTTAGTGAGGGCTTACAACATGTAATAATGGCATACTCATTGTTGTCAAACATCCATCTGTTGACACATTCATCCTACTGCATAGCTACTCTCCAAACTGGTGTCTGCCAGTCCCTCTACAGATGTGCAAATGGCAGGTCTCCAGCTGGGATATGCACAGACAACTTATGCTTGACTGACACCGGCATGTGTGGCCAGCTGTGTACTACCTGTCACATATAGGAGACATCACCCTGTATGGGACACATGCCACGGGTACCTACACTACACTACCACAGTCAACTGAACACGCTTGGGTACAGGTCTCCATCACAGACACTAACCACATGTTGTACAACATGTTGCATGCATGTCAACTGGATCACATTGGTGGCCATGTGTAGAAGACACCCAGAGAATTGGCTCGTGCATGTCACTCTCACCCTGCCAGTCACTAACATGGTGTCTGTCGATAGATGGTCTGCTGGCACATGGCATGTGGCATGATACCAATGTACACACACCCCCTACACATCCAGTCCCTCCATGGTCAACAGCCAGGTACACAGCTATGACCACCTGCAGCAATGCACCACAGTATTGACACATGCATGTATGCATTACTGAGGATAGCATTGTTTGTGTGTTAGTACACCTGTAGTTGGAAGTTCCATGACAGCCTTCACAACCACCACCACTCCCATTGCCATAGTCAGATGTGGCTGCTGCTGTATTGGACATGACATGTAGCCTGTTACACTCCTCTCTCTAACAGCTACATGTGCTTTGCAGTACCAGCACAACAGTGTTGTACAAATGGCTCGGTAGGCAAGGGAATCCCACTGAGGTCTGTCACATGTGTGTATGTGTGCGTGTTTGCATATCTGTAGGGTACACCATTCCAAAACCACATACTCCTATTACAATACACATTGCCACACAGTAGTACAGATATTGTTGTTGTTGCCCATAGGTGTAGCATCACAATGCAATACCCTACTATGCCTATGGCATGTGCATTTCATGCATATCCCTGTGGTACCACTGTTGTGATATGCAATGTGTTGTATTGGCATCGTGGGCAATGTGTTATAGTGGGTATGTCAGAGTATCAAGATGGGTTCCAGTGTGTACAAAATCCAGTGGGGATCTGGGTGCTGTGTACACTGTCATTACACCATGGTACACCCGGTATATGGCCCACGTACCACTCGCTGGTGGCCACTGTCACCATCACCCATACAGGTAACTGATAACAAGATACAGCCCAGTTACACATGTGCTGTGTGCAGCCTACCTGTAACACATTGGACACAAGGACTAGTTAGCAACAATACACACAGGTCTCTAAGATGTGTGTCTGCCTGTTATGTGTCAGTCAATGTGCATATGATGTTATGACACACTATGTATTCTCCATATAAAAACATTAAATCCACCATTACCATATTGTACATGTCTGTGGATGTTTTGCATGTAACATGTTACCTGGTACACACCTCACCCTAAACATGGTGTTGTGTGTGCAATGAAAGCCACACAGTTCAGTTGCACTACATACCTCGGTGGGGGTCTAGACACAGTGTAGCCAAGTAAGGATGTGTGTGTATGTGGATGTGTTGACATAAGGGTGCAGCTTATACATGCACCAGGAAGCCACCAGTCAATGTTGCATGGGCAATAACTGTTATACATACCTGTGACATGTGTGCAACTGTACACCAGATATGTCACAGCTATGGTGTCATCACAGTGACATACCCTTGTGGAATATGACTGCAGACCATCCTCCTGCTGACACATGTACGCCTGCAACACAAATGGATAACATTATGGAGATAACAATCAGTGTTGCTAACAGCTGCAATATATCATAGCTGCATGGCTACACTACCTGACATGTATGCATTACACATTACCCTTGCCAACATCTTACACTGCAATACATTGCAGCACTCTATTACAGTCATCATGTGCATCAGAACCATATTAGCCTGTCCCTGCATTGATGTTATGGATGGTAGGGATGTGGCACAGGTATCATCATATGTAAAAGGTGTGTTGCTGCTGTGCCAGAGGCTGTGGGTGGTCCATGCATGTGTCACCCTGTGTGTGGGTGAGGGGTTTGGTTTATTGATTGGGGTGTGGTGATGTGATGTGTGTTTGTATGGGGTCACCCTAGGTGTGGTTGCATAGTGTGTGGGTATGCATGAACACAGTTCTGCCATGTGGCTGTTCTATATTGGTGTTGTTGGACAGCTGCAGAACATACCTGGCAGGATGTGCAGTTCACTGCCTCTGGCCACAGACATGCTGACTGTGCCTGCCAGGGGTTCCATGGGCACATGCAGGTATAGACCTTGAGGTGCTACTCTCCCCTGATGATGACAGATGTCCTCTGGAACCATGTCCCTCCTGGGACTGGCCAGGGCCACGTGCACGAGGCCTGCTGTGGTGTGTTGTGGACAGCACCCCCAGTAGTGTGCTGGGGCTGGTACTGCCACTACAGGAGCGACTTGACATCCTGGAATGTCCATGTTGACCACCAGCTGCTGGTATTATTGGCCTACATCGATGCAGCTGTCACACCACTCCCACCACATGTTCAAGCACATACATACCATGGTCGAGGAGGCCCATCATCTCACCCCACCATCTATCCATGACCTCGGTCTGTTCACTGAGGGCAACAGCAAGTTCATGGAGGTTGCCACTTACAGCTCAGAAAGCAGACCTCTGCAGCCTCAGGCCCTGTCTGGTGTACATTTCCAAATGTGCCTGTTCCTCCATTACAGCCTGAAACATGCTCCTGGTGGTACAAATTGTGGCCCCTTCTTTCAGAAGCAAGATGACCTGCGGCTCTCCCACTAGCATCATGGTACATCTGCCAATGTGCTGCCCTGCTGGACATTCGGCTATGCCAACTGTGACCCAATACAGTTGGCATGGGCACCACACTTTTCTGGTCAGTGCCACTAACCACCAATTGTCCCTCTGCTATGGCCACATGTGATGGGGTTTGTAGGGGCATTGCAACTGTGTGCAGGCTTGAGGTGGCTAGTAGGGTGATGACACATGTTGGCGCAGTGTCGGCCTCTGACAACCCCACCTGTGCCTCAACAGTACCATCATCATCATCGATGTCTGTAAGGACATCTACCTCAGTTTGCATGCAGGAGGGACCCTGAACTCACCACCTGTGGGGGAAACAAACACACACTTTAAGACCTGTACAGCATTGCACAACAGTACACACTCACACACACTCATGCACACTCACACACACACACACACACACACACACACACACACACACACACACACACACACACACTCACATGCGTACAACCACACACACTGACAGTCCACCTTACTATCTCCCTTACCCTGGGTATACAGACAGTCCCACATTCAATTACATATGCTCCCCATCCTGCATGGCACTTGCTAACATACATTCATTACTACTACCCATTAACATATCATTCCTCTCTATGCCTACACGTGTGATCACAGCACCTGACCTGTTACTCCATCACCTCCTTGACTTGGGTGGAGTAGGTTGTACATGGCCTCACTGCTGTCATCCAGTATTACCCTGTGTATGTCCAGTCATGGTGTACATGGCCACTATATGGTTGGGGCTGCTACATTCACTACATATGTCACACACCAGAGACTCATACTACAGTCTTGCTCAGTCCATGCCACATCTGCTGCATAATCAACCCATCATGCGGACAACAGTAATGCCTGGGTACACTCACTGATGTGCTTTGGTAATTCCCCATTGCATTAGTAGTGCTGCGTATGTGGGTAGCCAGTTATCTATCTGCTGCAGGCAATATGATGTGTATAACTGGTATGGACTTTCCCTCCCAATGCATGTTCCATGCTACAGACCTTTTTATGCTATCAGCTGTCCTCTGTTCACATATTAGACAGGTTTTTGTGGTGTCTCATGTGTCACTCAATGTACATGTACACACAATCCCAAGGAGAGGTATTGCCATGTGATCAATCCTACTATCGCCTGCGCATACATGGACACCCACACAAACAGACACACATGTACACATCTGACATGCATCGACCACACTCCACTCCACCAGACTGTACTTACAGACACAATCAACACACACACACACACACACACACACACACACACACACACACACACACACACACTCCTACATGTGGGTTTCCACAACTTTTGTACACACAGTCCTCTCATTACCCTCCTGTCAGCATGCATTACATATGGTGCTCAACAGCATGCAGTGCAACTATAGTGACTTCATGCTAGCGGCAGTATACATCTGTGTGATGCATGGGCTATGTTGGTAGGTGATGGCCCTTCCCCTTGTTAACACTGCACCCATGTACAAAATGTTACTGTGGACCTATTCCACACCCTGCCTTGCACTGTGCACCATACCTCACAGGTGTAGGAACCATTGCTGCATATGTAGTACTATGTCAGTTATGTCAGCTCCAATGCTCACAGCCCATATGTGTTATGGCAACTCATACCTGGGATGATATGTGAGCAGATATCATTTGTGAATGCCTGATGTCTGCTTTACAGATCACAACATCAGCAGTGCATGTATGACCAGTACAAGACTATTACACTGACAACCAGCAGACTTACCATGGCTGAGGGGGGTGCCCTACACATGTCCCAGACATCTGCATGGTTGCAAGATCTACTCATGTGCACATCCCTTGGAGCGTACACACTGCTGTCACGAGTGCTGTGGGGTCAGGGTTACGTCTGCCATGGTTACTTAACCTGACTGTGTGCAGCTACAGCCATGAGGGTGTTGTTTCACACATGTCCCTACTGAAGGCCATGTGTCCTGGCATACATCTCACCACTGTGGACACATTGCACATTGACAGGATGTTAGTTATCTTGCATGTGTCTGTTGTACCTTTCTGATACCCCAGCATGGTCTCTACTATGATGCAGTGCATTTCACAACAACAAAACATGAATGTTTACAGCATGCAGTATAGGTAGGTGTGTTAGATGTGTGCATGGAATATCCCATAGCTATTACATGCCCAGTGTATCATCATGCATGAACACGAGCCATACTCACCGGCTACAGGCTGCTGCCATGGTGGTAACCTGGAGGGACATACATAAGAGTTTGAGAAAGTTGATGCCAGTGGCCACAGATGTGGCATTTGTAAAGGGTGAGTGCAGCATTACTTTACATCAACAGCAGAATTCCACAATAATACAGCTTATGCACAACTGTGTATTACTATTACACAGCAACAGACTATGTATATGACATCTCAGATTTGCATGATGTACCTGTACAGATTCAGATGCATACACGAGAGTGGTGTACTGATGTGCCCTGGGGACTTACCTGCAAGCTCCTCAGCCAGTGTGTTGGTGGTACCCACCTCCACAATGTGGCCTGCCAGGTGTTGGTGCTGCAGGCAGGCAGGTGCCACAAGGTTGCTGACAAGGTGAGGGGTGGATGGGTGGGTTGCCCCCTGTTGCGAGGTGGTCCCCCCATACAGCAACTGTACACCGACGTACATGGCGAAGCAGGTCGGTGCAATGATGCCAGACCTGCTCATAGCTGCAGTTATGCAGTCCGACATCATTGACCCTGTGGACTAGCTCATTCTAAAGAGCAGTCCTCTCCTGCTGATCATGGGCTGTCCAGCCAAACAGCTGTTCATAGTGCTTTACCAAATGTTCAATTATCAACTCGGTTTCAGCAACACTGTACGATGGCAAATGTGTGTGGGCCATGTTCCCTGGAAGACATAAAGATGGAAACAGATCTGAGCATCTCATACAGCAGGGTTACCATAGTTCTCAATACACATATATGTCTCCCCCCACCATATCAGCTACAACAAACCGTTCACAGAATACAAATGGTATGTCAGCTGCTTACCTACCATTGGGACATATGTTGTATTGTACCAAGCTTTGTGCTATGTGTTTGTGCCATGCTTTGTGCTATGTGTTTGTGCCATGCTTTGTGCTATGTGTTTGTAGTCATGTTCCTTGTCGGGACACTATCTTTGCTGGCCTGTTACAGACTATTTCACCTGCATGCCATTGTCAGTGCCACTATATATATATATATATATATATATATATATATATATATATATATATATATATATATGTACATATATGTGTAGATATGTCTTGTAGGTTGTTGATATACCTATATCTATATGAGTGTCTGTGTATCTGTAGGCATACATGTCTCATTTTATATCACACAGATATTTATCTATAATGTGGGATGCATACAGACATCTGGTTCACATTCTGTAACTTTCATTCACAGCTGCACTGTTCTGCCTTGCTGCAACACAGACAGGTGTCACATGTGAACACAGACTAAAATTAGGGTGGTATATATGGTGAGAGATTGCTGGTAAGCCTATTATGCACCTATGGCATTTGTGCATGCTACATTACACATTAACATGACTGTCCTGCAAGTGGTGTACTCTGACAACCATGTGTCTATCATGACGACAGTACTTCCACCACCATCTATTGCCCACACTAACATAACACACACAGATATTATGGCTTACATTTTTGTCATTTATTGCTGATCTGCACAGTTGGCGGGTATGTCCAACTGCCTACAGGGACAGACAGTACTGTCCAGAGCAGTTGTTCAGCAGAACATCATTACAGGGACAACTACAGATGGCACATATCAAACATTCAGCATCATATATCCTATTAATCTATACCAAATACTACATTCAGTTACATACATTTATGTTTTACATACTTTTTGTTTTGATAGGTGTGACACCTTACTGTTTTTGGCTTTTTTTTCTGTGTCTCTCTCTGTCTCTGTCTCTCTCTCTCTCCCTCTCTTTCTCTCTCTCTCTCCACTAGAGCGATTGAGCTGGTTTGAACGGATTGCAGCATGGCTTTTGTAGATGATGCAAATGATGAGGAGATGGGCTCTGCATCAATCAGTGTGCAACAGTTGCTAACTGCATGCAGCCTGCTGTGTAGTGATTCAGATAACCACTGTCATGCCAACCCAGTACTATAAATTGCTGACTCATGTGGGCATTGTCCCTTAACCTTTCTAGTATGGAGGACATCCTTCCTGTATGTGGGCAGCAGTGTTACAGTAGGCAGGTTGCGATAACTATTACAGCGGGACTTGTAGACACAGGCCAACTACACATTTGTATGAGGTTTCAGACCTAACAACAGAGTGAGTAGTGTTGTTATGTGCATTGTATATTGCTGTTCTTTTAGTGTTTGCATGTACATAGTAGTTTAGGATGGAATGCAGTCTGTCTGAATAGCTCTCAACTGTGGGCCTATCCACTTGACAGCCAGTGGATTGTCTGTTTGCTTTTGCCTGTGCACCACACATATCTTGTCCTAGATATGTCAACATCAATCGGTCTGTTGCATGCTATAAGTATATGGCTACATCTATTTGTGTTTCTGATGTCTTATTCCTGCTTAAGGGTATGTTGCAACAAATCCTGTAACACCAGCAATTTCAAGGGTGTGTAACAGCAATATTGCAAGTATGGACCTGTGCTCCTGCCTCTGTCCTCCACATATATGGTAGGCTTTGTCCTGCTGTGATACGGTTAGGTGTTGTTAGGTAATGGCCTATCATTATTTACTGCTAGCATTCCTGCATTCATCCCAGTCATATTGTGGACTCCCACAAAATTTGTTGGTCAGGGTTCATACATGTGACAAATACACTGACATTACCACAAGTAATAGATTTCCCCCTAGGGCTTGACTACAGGGTGTAATTGGAGGCTGCTGAACTACATCTGTTATTGCTGATTGTTATTTATCTTGAAGGCAAATCCTTTGTCTACTGTTGTACTAATTGAAGGGCTTGGTCTGGACAACATAGTATGTTATATATCCGCATTGTCTGCATCTAATGTTTTGTGTGGGCCTTGCATTCATCACTGATTGAATATTTCAAATTCTGTGTGCTGTAAGTAATGGCATACATTATTGTATAGTACACAAATAAAGGTTGTCTGTGTATGCATACCTGTGTGTTGTGTCATTTCCTTTGAATTGTGAGTGGGTATATGTGTAATGTAAGTATTCTCATTTGTGGGAATGATTGCCACACTACATATGTCACAGGCTCCAGTTACAGGGCTTGTGGCTGAGGGATATACTTTGCACCCAGTAGTTTTACACTACTTCTACATATGTATGGCTACTAATACCTTTTATCTGTGTATATGTGTATGTACCTATATATCTCATATATCATAGATATATATATATATATGTATATATATATATATATATATATATATATATATATATATATATATATATATATATATATATTGAGATACATATATCCCTGAACATATTTGCCAATGTATAGATGTGTGTGCATATCTGTACCGTTATAATGTGTACCCCTTCCACATTGTACATTCCTACGGTAGAATGACTTTTCTGCATGATATGTTACAGATATTGCCCTGACATGTGCAGGTGAATTGGATTACTGTTAGAGCATTGTAGCTGTGTTGTGGAGGGTCCTGAAATCAGGTACTGCATGTGCTGGATATTGTATTGCACAGCATATCCGTTAGGGCCGGGGGGTAACATAGCACTAATTACAAGGTGTCCCTCATTTGTCTCCCCCACCCCCATTAACTGTGCTTATGGTCTGTTATGTTGTACTGAGTGCTTCAGGATTTTGCACCCATGTGGAAATGCTATACACATGTCTGTATATATATATATATATATATATATATATATATATATATATATATATATATATATATATATATATATATATATATATATATATATATATATATATATATATATATATATATCTACACTTAGCATATTTATCTATGTACAATTGATATGATCATTTGCGAGTCGTACATATATATATATATATATATATATATATAGATATCTATATATATATATATAGATATCTATATATATATATATATATATATATATATATATATATATATATATATATATATATATAGCTATAGCTGTCTATCTGTCTACATTTACAGATATACATCTGTCCATATGTCCATGCATGTTCGGCTTATATTTTTGCCCTGTACCTCATTCTCTTGGATGGATGATCTTAGGAGTGAAGTCAGTCACTCGTGTCGACACTTTTGCATTTCAGACATTTCATCTCCTTCAAAATATGTGTTCTAGTACATATAGCTGTGTAACTAGCAATGTTTTAAGTGTATTAGAGCAGTATTTGTCAGATATCCCTATCTTTACCCACATTTTGGCACACTTTGTCCAGAATTCTTGCATTAAGAGGTTGTGTGGCATGATATTACTACATTTCCTGTGCTGTTCACTGATTGTGCTGGATGATATGTTTGTGAAAACATGAGGGTTATGTACATCATCCATGGCTTACTGGGAAATCACTTTGTGTATGGTGTGCAGGGTCCTGGGTTTAGGCCTTAGCAGAGGCTGTATATTTTGTTAATGGGCAGAACACCGTCCAATGGATACAGAGTGATTAAGTGACATTTGAGCAGTTGTAAGCGGGTGTGTGCGGGTTTGCGGGAAGCTAAGCAGTGATAACCTCTGGGTGCAGTTTCTTACACTCAGTTAGCTTCGACTTTGCTTACTCTGTGTAGGCAATGCTTATCCCCACACACACTTAAAGACGCTTACTAGTGCTTATATATGCTTACTACTGCTTATTTGTGCTTACTTCTGCTTACTAGTGCCTTATTCATTATGACACTGGCACTTCACATGTGCATTTAATGCAGTACTCCAGTTCAGGTTTAAATGTTATTTAGTAGGTTACATGGCAAAATGATGTTCATATACAGATTTCACATGGAGAATAGAATGTGCTGTAGTGGGACTCGAACTGGGAATGCATGCTTGTTCGGCAGATGCTCTGCCGACTACACTATTGCTGTTCTGCCTCATTTGCATATTTCTACCATAATGTCATACCCATGTACCCTTCCCCTGGACCCTGGACTCCACGTACACAGCATCCATCTATTCTTCAGTTGCTAACCCAGGCATACCACACCTCCACACGTTTCCCTCTCTGCATGTCTCGGTACTCTTCCAGTATACTGTCTCGACCCAAGCATCTGCAGGCTCTTAATCTATTTAGTCCATGTACATATGAGCCTTCCCTTGATCCTCCTCCAATACTGGTGGAGACATCGATGTGACCCGCAACTTTTGGTTCGTTCCGCCAGGGACGGACCTGTTCTTGTGTCAAGAGTAGACTTAGCTGGTCTACAACATTTCTTCCACTGGTAGCTTCCTGCCAGGGGTTTGAGAAGCAGCAGTTTGCTCACACACCTGGCCAGCCTCATCTCCCGGGTCCGCAGAACCAACACCCCAGGTGTGACATTCTGTGCATGAACCACGCACACATGCCCACATGGCATGCACCGTTTTTCATTATTCTCTTTGGTATTATACAAGACTACTGTTCTCACAGTATGATTGGACAGGCACTGTTCTTTGATGCACATAGACTGCTCGAAATACTGTGGTTGAGCAATGTACACATGTTTGGTGGTATAAATCTACATACTTACATACATTTCCTATACTGATGGATGACTGTGCTTGATGATATGTTTGTGATCACAGCAGCTGAATGTGTATCTGCCATGACTTAGTGGTAACTCAATAGACTATAGTGTGCAGGGTCAGGGGGTTTCAACCTGGCAGTGCAGATTATTTTGTTAATGGCCACGATGACAGCTGTTGGCTACAGAGTGACTAAGGCACTGTTGACAATTGTAGGCAGGTATGCGGCGTCTTACACTGAGTTAGCTTCTACATTGCTTAACCAGTGTGGTCATTGCTTACTGCCACCCAAACAGGCTTACACCCATTTGCTCCCGCATACCCCTGCACTACTTCTTGTATTTGGTTTACATTTGTCAACCGGGACAATCTGACTGGATGCTTATCCATTTTCAGTGGTGGCCCGGGGAGTAGAGCTCCACAGTGAATCCCAGCCATTCATTTCAATTAATACTGAGGTGTTCACCTTCATAGAGAGTAACAGACGTAACATAGCTACATACCACATTCGTCATGCTTAGTTTACGTTAGCATGTCAGTATTATACATGCTTAGGTCAGGTTTACATGTCAGGTATGACAGTTGACAAAGGTCAGTTTAAGGTGAAGTGAGATTCCAGTTTAACAGTTCTGGATAGGTTACACTCAGGTATTCAGGTTAGGTTTAGTTATTCCATACCTGTGTGGTAGAGTAGAAGAGAATAGTGAAGGAGTAGGTAGGTAGGCAGAGGGGGTGACATTGTCACTGTATAGTAGCCTGTTGGAATAATTGGATAGGGAGCAATAGGGAAGGTTTGTCAGATGTTGGGATTTGTATGTGAGGCAGGACAAGAGGTTTCAGTTTCACTAGTTGATGTAGGGGTATAGAATGTAATTTGGGGGGGGGGTTTGCAAGGTGGTGAGGATGTGCTGAACCAAATGTGCTTGTGGTGTTCCTTCATGTGTTATTTACATGTGTCCTGTGGGACAGCTGAGGTAATACATGTGGGTAGGGGCTCTAGATTCTGCCAATATAGTTGGGGAAGAGGGTGTCACCTACGTGTAACTTTAAACATTAATAGAAATGGAACAGGGGTTGATAGGTAAGTGGTGTTCATGGGGCACAAAGAGGGAGAGATAGTAAGGGAATTATCCAGGGATGTGCAGGAAGGCTGATTGGAAGGTCCACAGCTGGCCATGTCTTCTACAGCAACAGCTGTGCATATACACTGCATTTGCAGGTTACGTTGGACACCCACACCCCTGGGTGGGGTTGAGGACTACAATAATAACAAGTGATGCCAATTAGATTGGCTTACATGCCTACAGTGGGGTGCTGTAACCATGTGTTCTTTGGTGTTATGTAGTGGGTTTTGCAACAAAACAACACATATGGTTATACCGTACTTTGCCATGCAAAATAGACTATGCTGCAGTGAGATTTGTACCAGAAATGGCTGCTCGGTAGGCAGCAGCTCTGCCTAATTCGCACTATTACTTAAATCCCCAGGGCAGTCCGAATAGAACTACTCCAGCTAACACCTGCACGCCTCGGCCCATAATTGCATACCCATAGTTCCTCCACCTGCCCCTCCTCCACAGCACTCATCCTTACTCCGGGTGCAGGATGGGTCTACACACACCACTGCACACTGCCCACTCTCCACTTCTCGGGACCCATCTCATACGTTGTCTCAACCCATGGGTTATCAGGCTTTCCCAACCTTGTAGTCCGGGTACATACATGGCCTGCCTTGATAAATAGTTACAGGGATGGACGCCTATCATCAACAATAATTGGGGTGTCCAGCAAGTGACTCTCCTGTCTCTGTTGCAAGATTAGACTTGGGGGGTCCACAGTGTTCCCCCCACTGGTTGTGTCCTACCTGTGGTTTAGGGAGCAGTGGATTGTTTACATTGTTTGTGTGTTTGTTTGTATGTTTCCCCTGTCTGACTGGGGGGGCTGGTTAATGCTACATGTTACAAGTTTGTTGATTGGGTCCCTCACCCCCATTGGCACGGCCTGTGAACATATATCATTCCTAAGTGCTGTATCATATCATAGCTATATATCTGTGTATATACACACATACACACACACACACACACACACACACACACACACACACACATATATATATATATATATATATATATATATATATATATATATATATATATATATATATATATATATATATATATATAGTATGCATATATATATATATATATATATATATATATCTAATGACATGTGGATGTATGGCTGTCTGCATATGTATACATCTATACAGGGGTATTTCTATATATGTCTGTCTATGTATGTATACGTTTGTACTACAGAGAGGGAGAGGTATATATCTATTCAGTTATTGGTATATATAAACACACACACACATACCTCTACATATTTAGCTACATATCCTGTAATGTAGACTGGTATTTCTGGATACTGTATTTCATGTGCATACCAGCCAACCTTGTGTGCCACGTATGCTTTGCAATACTTATAACTAAATCCGTTAGTGTAAACCGAGTAACACGTGAAATATATTGTTAGTACCAGGGAAACATTCATCCCATGTGGGACGACTGAAACATTGGGTATTCATCTTTCGTCTAAACCCAGAGTTACAAAGGTACCCATGGCTATGTGCATGGACCACAGCATGTGCCAGACCTACGATACTTGGGTCAGGACAACATACGGGATAGGTCCAGAGGGGTGGGGGGTATGGAGGGAGGGCAATGTGTGTTGGTGGCTGCGTGTGTGCAGTGGGTGGGGCTGGAGCGAAACTGTGAGTAATGAATGTATGGGTTGAGGATGGCCTTTGTTGGATGGGCCTGTACTGGTCGGCCTGCCTAGTGGGTGGGGGAGAGGGGAATGTGATGTCAACTTGTGATACATAACAGAGGGCTTATTTAAATCCCTATTTAAATGAAACACATACAATACAATCAGCTTGATAATGTATTGCAGGGCAGACGTGTTTGGCTGGGGAGGGTATGCCAATTCGTACGAGACGTATATTGTTTGGGGCCTCTCATGCCCATTAACGGTGCATGTGGACATATATGTTTCTGTTAATCTACCATTGTTATCTACAGATGTCTGGCCATATATACCTCTATGTTTATATATATTTGCTTACATATTTCTAACTACGTCCGTATATACCTACAGAGACATATATATCTGCATACATATATGTAACTTGCTGTGTATAAGTGGACATATAGGTGTTGACATATATATGTATATATGTCAGCATTTTCATGTATATATGTTCATACATTTGTATATCTATATATATATATATATATATATATATATATATATATATATATATATATATATATATATATATATATATATATATATATATATATATATATATATATATATATATATATATACATATATATATATATATATATATATATATATATATATATATATATATATATATATATATATATATATATATATATGTATACATTAATGGATATTTATATATATATATATATATATATATATATATATATATATATATATATATATGTGACTACATCTATAGATATGTTGTATCCATTTAGATATATTTGCACACACATGTCCAGCTAGATGTAGGTATACATTCTCTGTACTGTTGCATGATTGGGCTGGAGTTATGTTTCTGACAACAGACAATTTATGCATATCTGGCATGGCTTAGTGGTAACACATTTTGTGTATGGTATGCATGATTCTGGGTTCCAGCCTTGCAGAATCTGTTTGTTTTGTTGCTGGGGAAGAACACCAGCCATTGGATATGGTGTGAGTAAGGCACTTTAAAGCGTTTGTAAGCAGGTTTGCGTGGAGGTAAGCACTGCTTACGTCTGGTCACAGTTTCTTACACCCAGTTAGCTTCTCTTTTGCTTAATCTGTGTCAGCAGTGCTTACCCCTGCACAAATGCACTTGCACACGCTTACTAGTGCTTACATATGCTTAATACTGCTTATCTATGCTTACACCTGCTTACTGCTGCATTATTCATTATGATGCTGACCCTTCACATGTGCATTTCCTGCAGTACTCCAGTTCATAAAAATGTATGTCATTTAGTGGGTTTTGCAATACAAATATTGCTTATACCATGCTTTCCCAATCCTACAAAGTAACTTATGAAAAACTCAATTTAATAATATCACTATTCAGACAAATTATGTTTGAATGTAGTCTTATTTTTTTTTTTTTATTTTAATGATTGTAAAAATAAAGTGTTTGCTTTCCTTTTTCAGTTTTTGGAGATGTGACTTTTTTTCTTTGCTGATATTCATACATTTCATTCTTTTTTGTTTTAGAAATGTGTTTATTTATTTATTTATTTTTTGACAAATAAACTTTATTAAACATATGCACAAGTGCTTGGTACTACAACAGAAAATTCAGCTGCAAATACTCTACAAATTACTTTTCTGTATAACAAATGTTACATGGGTGTGGCCGTGGTGGTACAATGGCTAGTGTTGTCACCTCACAGCAAGAGCTTCTCCAGTTTGATTCTCGGCTGGGGTGCCTTCTGTGTGGAGTCTGCATGTACTCCCTGCGGTCATGTGGGTTTCCTCCAGGTGCTCCAGTTTCCTCCCACATAACAAAGACATGCAGTAGATGGATTAGACATTGTATAAAATTGGCCATAGGTGCAAGTGTGTGGTATGAATGAACTACAACAGCAGGGCTAGCCACTTGGTGGTGTAAACCTTGGCTTGAGATGGCTGTCACTGCTGAAGTGACACCCTAACTCCATGTGCAAAATGGGAAAAGGGGTTGAAGATGGATGGAATAGTTGCATGAAAGGACAGTTTATATGTCAGTTACTAGTCTATATAAATGAGCATTTATCATTAAATAAAACAAGTCGGTAGGAAAACCAAGAAAACTTTTAATAAAACTGTTTAAAACCATAACATGTTGGATACTTGGTTATTTTATTTTATGTTGTTAAATAGCTTTATTAAAAGTTTTTTGGTTTTCCTCCCATCTATTTTTTATTTTTATTTTGAAATAACAGCTTCATGGTTTTGTTGAACATCTATAATTAAATTTGAGCATTTAAACATAAATAAAAAAAATCAATAAATAAAATAATAAAGGGTTAATGTCTGAGATTTTTTTTGCCACCTGGATCATTGTTTTCTCACCCGTGAAAGTTAATCAATTTTCTTCATAAATGTTTCAAGTAAAAATAGTTCATCAACTAAAAGTACAAGGTCTTCCACTAAGGGTGGTTATACAGTGTTTCATATTTTTGTGATATATTTCTTAGATCTAATAGTATCAAGTTCAACATCCTGAAGTCAGGGGATCCAAAGGAAAAAGTATAAACACCTCCGAGGAGCAAATAAGAAAAACAGCGGACCGAATAGCTTCATATATATTCTGGGCAATGTTTGTAAAATCCTCTAATACTTGGTTTCCCCAAAATATGTGGGAATGGTCTCTAACCACATTTGCATTACATCTCCAACAACTGACTTAGACATAAGGGAAAATTCTATTGATCCTAACTGGAGTGTAAAAATATGTAAATTGACATTTCCAGTCAAAAATCTAATTTTTTTGGCCTTGGTAGCTAGTAAAGGAATTAGCACAACTTATGCCCATGCTCCTTTGTCTGTTTGAGTGGCACATTCTCTTTCCCGTGAGTCAATATTAATTCAGTAGACATGTATTGGGAGTAAACAAAATACTGTATATTAAACTAATTGTTCATTTGCTACCCCAATTTTAAAATTTGACCCTATTTTTGGGCCTTTGTCCCACTTTTATTTATGGCTTTGTCTGATTTTTTGCTGCAAGTGGTTGAGAGGCATGATAATGTGAAAGATAAAAAATCAACTGTAAAGGTTGTCAAAGGCATTTTTTGGGTCTCCTATACAGTCAATTAACAATTTCTGCTACCCAGCTTCTTTTTCAGGTGAAATCATTTCCCCAAATATCTTTATTCTGGTAACCAGACTATAATTCTAAGTCAGGTAAACCAATGCCACTCTGAGAGGAAGGGAGAGAAATATGTTTCCATACTATCCTTGGTCTTTCGCCCACCTGTATAAAATATCTTAGGGTAGATTACAGACTTCTCCAAAATGTAGGTGGGGTTGGAAATGCAAAGACATGTCCCACACTCAGTACCTACGGAAGGAAGTGCCATGCCACCCCTTGTGATCCTTGCAGCATATTAAAATGCAAACATTTCAACATAATACAATATTTTTTCAGTCCCTCAGATATATTTGTGTATGCTTCAGAGAGACATTCCTGTAGTGAAGCCCCTAGGTTTTTAATATTTTCTCTTTTTTTAAGAAGTGGAAATGTCTTGAGTAAATTATCTGGTGGATCATGGTGTACTCTTAGCACCTTAGTTTTAGTGGAATTCATTTTTTGTCCTGATAAATATCCATAGTGACTTACCTGGCTTAATGAGGAATATCAGCAAATTATCTGTGTATAGTAATAATTTACATGTAATCTTACCATAGGTAAATCCATTAATAGTAGACTGTCTTATTCGGGCAGCCAGAGATTCTAAATAAATTGTGAAATCAGAAGATAAATTGCAACCTTACCTTGTACCCCATTTAATTAAGAGTATTATATTGTGGGTTGCATTCAATTTTATTATTGCTGAGACATTATTGTAAAAATTTTGCAATAACTCCACAAATCCTAAGGGAAATCCTAAATGGAGGAGCAGGGTCCAGAAAAAATCCCCTCGTACACTGTCAAAAGCATTTTCTGCATCAAAACTGTCCAACAATAAAGACTGAAAGGTGGAGGCTACTTTGTCTAGTATGACAGTTGTTCTTATCAGATTATTACAGGTAGTCCTGGCCTTAATAAAGTCCATTTGGTCAAAGTATATAATTCTTGGGAGGAACTTAGCTAGTCTACCAGCTAGTAAAGTCATAACAGTTTATAGTCATAATTATGTATCTAGATAGGTTGATGTGAGGAGGGGAGTGACCTATTCTTTCCTGGTTTAGGAAATGCTACAAATACTCAAGAACTTGGAGGAGATGTTTTATTTTGCAATGCCACATCTCCCAACTCCCAAAAACTTTTAAAAAGCCAATTCCTCCCTATGTATATATCTCTATAGGTATGTCATCTCTTCCTGGAGTTTTACCTACTGGACCCCTAGTTAAGGCCTCACATACCTCAAGTGTAAAAGGTGCAACCAAAATATCTGCCTCCTCCAGGCACAATTTGAGTAAATGCAAAGTCTGTAAATAGTGTGAAATTTCCTCATGAGAGGAATTCTTTCCACTTTATCTGAGGAGAGAAGACTGTAATACTCCCTTAAATGCTTTTGCAATTTCTAGCGGGTGTTGACCATTTTATGTGAGAGCAGATGCCAGATCTGTATTACTTGCCTTTCACCTCTTGTTTTCTATGTCCCAGGGCCAGGAATTGGTTAGTTTTAGAAGAATTATCAAAATCTTTCACTTGAAGGACTAAGAGTGCCTACTCAGTTTTGTAGGCAAACAGGTCCTCTAATTTCCATCTCAAGGTTTTAACCTGCTTGTCACTTTCCACAATTTCTCTGTCAGTCCTTTTGAGATTGTAGGTGAGCTTGCTGTAATTTGTGTATTCTGTTCTGTCGATCACTTCAACGATATGATTCCTCACATAGGTTATTAGATAATGTTTATCCTGCTTCCATGTGTAGCCTATCTCCAAAAAAAGGGAATGTTCATAAAACCCTGAATATTGGAAAAAATTCGAAATGACTTTTTCCTTGACCTTCTGCGTTTCACATAGAAACAGGTTCACCTTTCAATGTCTAGGTCGATATGAAATAGTCAAACATAGGGTCAACGTCATTGGGGCATGGTCCGAAAGAAAGATAAAAAAGATAGTGCTTGTCACATATATGCATATTACTTAGCAACATAAAACTTATCAATGTGCAAATACATTTGGTATCCTAATAAATAGTATGCATAAGCATCTGGATTGTTAGTCTTCAGGGTATAAACATATTTCATCCCAGGAGTTCTATAAACATTTTCAGGTATTTCTCTGCTAAAAGTGCAAGATCTTTCCTTGGCCCTCTCAAGACTTCTAAAGGAAAAGTTATTACATTCCAATCCAATACCCAGACTATAAATCCCATTTGTAACCCCACCCATTGTCTAATAGGACAATTTCCAATGAGGAAAACTCCCAGAGAAAATATGCATTAATTAAAGTGAACAACAGTTCCCATATAAACTCTTTAACTATATGAAATCTTCCTTGTTCATCCACAGAACTGTCAATATATTGAAAGGGGGCATCTTTCCTAATTAAGACAGCAACTGCCCTCTTCCTATAAAGTGGAAAATAAAAAAAAATAAAAAAATTAGAATAGAGACCCTGTGCCATGGTCAGCTGTTCCCCATTGTCTAAATGTATCTCCTGTAAACATATAAAGTCCATTTTTATTCCATAAACATATATTCAGAATAGTCATTGTAATAAGACATTGTAAGGTTGATGAGTTCTAGTTGTTTATGAACAAAACACAACATTGCTTTCTGAGTATTCTTATGTGAATGCTCATCTAATTACCTTAGGTTAATCCCTTAATGTGGTTTTTAGTTAATAAAATCTTAAAGTAAATTTTAGACAAGAACTTTAACAGTGATAAGAAAAAAATAGTAAAAGTTATATAAGGAGTGCAATTTATACCAATATTTGATATACCCAAAGTCAAAGGCAGAGGGCAATATCTACTACAGAATGAAGCAACAATTTTTACTTCATATCTGCCAGGTAAAACATTCCAACTAAGATCATGCAAGAAAGAGTCTACTAATTTTTTCTGCATGGACCCCCCCCCCCAGATATACAAGAGGGTAACTCCAACAAACAAAAGGTCTGTCTGTGATAAATCAGTCCACTAACCATTCTTCATTTCTCCACATATTGGGACAGCGGACAATTGTACTTAACTAGACAGGATAGATTAAGTTCCTGCGGTAAGTGTGGCAGTATGTGCTGCTTTCTGTTTGTCCTGCATATGTTTTTTAAGCTGAAAGTATGGTTCTAGGGAATGTTGTTGTTGCTGCTGAGTAGATATGGGCAGAAGGGTCTTCTTCAGCCCTTCTTCTTCTTGTTATTCTGTACTTGTGCCCTCTTCTTATTGCTGCTGTAAATGTATTGCATCCTCAGGAGACAAAGAGTATAACTGATTGCCCAGGCAGTGCTATGTTTAGAATGACTGGGTATAGAAACTTGCACTTCCACTTCTAGAGTTTGCAAATAATCCTGCCAAAAGTGCACTCAATGTCCACTAGTCTCTACAGTGTAGTCTTGCTCTATGTATACCCTTGATCTATCCACCAACACTTCTATTCCCATCTTCCAAATCTGTTACAACACACTTTCCCTAACAGCAACGTTTGAGAATCTTACAAAAATCAGCTGAGGGAAGTGTGTCCTCATATTCTGAAGAAGGGGAGCTCAGTGAGCTCTTTTTAATTTAACATCCTGCATTGTTACGTCTAACCATTCAGCCAGCTTAGCAACAAAAGATTCAATGCAGTTTGTTCCCCTCTATTCCTTCAGGTATTCCCACTAAATGAATGTTCTTCCTGCGACTTCTACCCTCAGAGTCTATCAGCTTACATTAAAGTAACTCTATTTTGCCTTTAGCCTATTGTGGTCTCTGATGCAGGTCTTTCAGATCCGTCTCAAGCACTGTAAGTTCATCTCAGTGAAACATTAAGGCATTCTCCATCTCTGTCATTTTCCTGTCTGACTTTGCTGCATAATCTGTTTAGATCATATTCAATTTTTGTATCTCAGTCATGAGAATATCAACTTTGTAAATGACTGAGTCCATTTTTTCAGGATAGGAAAGGGATGGCAGATCCACTTGGGAAGAATCTTTCTTTAAGGTTTTTGGCTCACTCGATGGTCCTGAAGACACTGAAATTACCCATTTCTGACATTTTTTTTTCTATTGAGATATAAAAGCAGCAGACTGTAGTGTTTACTAAAATTATTCATCAAATTTGGAAAGCCCTGTGGTGAGCTTATGGACCTAAATCTTGTTTACATGGTGAGTGAGTAGGTGTGGAAGTTAAAAAATCAAATTGTCTGCACCATCTTGCCAGAATTGGAAATTCAATATTCATTAATTTCAATGTTAATTTTTCATTTTTTTTAGTTTGATATTAATAAATGTTGAACATAATTGGTGTAATCATACAACCACACACCACACACATACACACAATATATATATATATATATATATATATATATATATATATATATATATATATATATATATATATATATATATATATCATGGTCATACTTGCCCCCCATTACAACCTATGGAAGAGATACAGTTAAATAATATAAAGAAGTAGTGCGTGCACAAAGTTTAATGCAGTTTGGTAATTTCTCCAGTTTTCATTTAAGATGGCCAACAGACTGCCTATAGTAGTTCATGTTTTGTTAAAAAAGCATGACACTCATGAACTGCAGTTTTGTATGACCTGAAGCAAAGGGGCAAACTATCCATTGATTTTGCATCTTCATTGACACCACAGTCAAATAATTGCCCAACTTCCTTGATATACTTTTTAAAACATTCCTAAAGATATGGTCAGGTTGTAACTACTATGTACTACCTCCTCTACATTTTCATATACTGGATTGTTTGAGGATTCCTTCTCAAGAAGATAGAGTTCATAAGATTGGGGAATTTGTTATCGGTGAGTACACTATGGCATGATATCTTAGGCCACAGCAAAAGTGGAAGTTGCGTTGAAGGCATTGAATTATTATGGATGCTGCTGAATAAAATTCCTACTGGCAAGACTGGCTTCCCTTGATGTTTTCCCTAATGCACAGGTAGTGACAAACAGTGGAAGCTGCTTTTCCTTTCTTAACCAGATGGGTAGTGCAATGAACATTTGAACCTTGTTGTTTACAGACTTGAGAAATCTGTGAATTATTATGCTGAGGCACTTAAATGCAACTCTCCTAAACCCCAAAGATCTCATAGATGAAGTGCACATAACAAATACCTTTCTAGTCATTGGAGACTCCAATGTGTGACACACTGATGTCCCTGTGAGGAGGATGAGTAAGAAGGAAATTATGGTCAGTTGCTTATATAGGACCATGATCTGACACATTATGCACAGACTCAGATCACTGGACCACAAGTACCGATATGATTCAGTCATAGTCCATGTGGGTGTAAATGACCTTAGATGTACTTCCCTAGACAATATGAAGAGAGACATAATGGAGTTTTGGACTATGTGTCTCAGGTTGGTATGAGCCTGGCATTAAGCAGCATTTCACCTTCTCCAAAAATGATGCCACAATATGAGCAAAGGATGACTGACTTTAATAATTGGCTTAGTTTCTGATGTCATTCTAAGGCGGTGCAATATTTGTCAGCATGGAGGGAGATGGTCAACAGACCACACTGCTTTGCTAAGGATGGTCTGTACCTCTCCCTCTAGGCTTTCAAATATTAGCTAAGACATTCAAAAGAAATAAAAAATAAACAATCTAAATAAAAGCAAACAAGAAAAGACAGACAACAAATTTTCAAGTGTAAAAATAGTTAGTGCTTTCGTCAACTTTTATTCCACTTAACTTCTTCAGACAACAATGAAACAAGACAAGTTGGTTTAAATACCCCACCTGGAAGTCACATGATAAACCCATCCATTAGCCTTAAAAACATATAAATATTTTTGTCTCAAATTCAAAAAATAAATAAATATAGTTCCTCTTATGCCATTAAAAAACTTATTGAACACAAACCATACATGCTGGACACAAATAATCTAAAATACATCTATATAGACTCATAAATCATTTTTGAGTTGAAGCGTAAAACTTTTTAATGGAAAACAAACATTACAGAAAGGGGGGGCAAAGGAGAAGGAACAAAAAAGTAATCTTTGAAAACTTTTCATCTGTAACACACTGGCTATAGAGCATACATCGTTCAGTCCTGGTTTTGTGTATGCCCTTGTTTTTATCTGCCAAAATAGTTCCTGCGCCTCCAATTCCACACTTAAAGGCCCCCCCCCCCCGATGTCATATTCAATTTGGTCAATAGCTCTGAACAGAAAAAAATGCCCTGGGTTTAGCCAGGGCATTTTCAATTTCCCCTTTTCAGATGTTGTAGAGTTGCTCATATACCCTCTCCCTCAATGTTAGCTAAAAATTGCTCTTCTCCATAGTACCTGCTTTAGGCAATGCCAAGCTGAAAGTATTTCTGACATAGCAAATCAAAACAAAGAATATCTTAATATACTACTGCTGAATGCTAGGAGTCCCAACAAGAAACTTCACTTCCTACGAGCTCTCCTCACCCTAGAGAATGCAGATGCCTGTGCTGTCACGGAGACATGGATTAAAGCTGTGAAGAGCACAATGGCAGAAAAAGGCAATCATGCCTTCTACACATTTAAACCAACTGCTAATACATAGACAGGGATGAAACATGGTGGTATCTCAATTTACATCAAAAATAACTATACCTCAAGGCTGGTCAAACAGGACAAAGCACTAGAACTTCTCCATGTTCAAATCACCATAGTCAAAATCACATACCACTTTCTTGCAAGTTATAGGTCCCCATTCTAGGACCCAGGAAACATGGAAATGCATAACGTGTATTTAAACTTATTGAAAAAACTCACCATCCAACCCAAAACCATATTCTTGCATGACTTTAATAACCCCACTATTAACTGAGAATCATATATGACACCAAATGCGCAGGCACAGAGATTCCTAGATTATGTAAACAGAAACTGTCTGGACAGTTTGTCAGTATGCTGACCAGGAGTGCAGACATACTGAATCTGATCTTCACTAATATGGGAGAGAGATCCACATTCCCTAGTGTAATGTCTTCTCTTGTAAGGTCAGACCACAAAATGGTCTCCTTTGAAGTAAAAATAAAACCTGGACCCCCGGTTAAACTTGGAATATTCAGGAACTACTCTAAGGCTATCCTCCTGCTATTAAATGATAAGTTGGCAAAATTTCACGCCGCCATAAACCCTGAAAACACTGCTGCCTATACAGAACTTCTCACAGAAACCCTGTACAAGCATGTTAATAGCTGCATAGAGACAGCTGTACCCCACCAAGAAGTACAGAACTAACTCAAAAAATAAGCCACCCTGGTGGAATCACAACATCAATAGGCTGTATAACAGGAAGAAAATCATGGCAAAAAAATTAAGAGATGCACCATCCAGCAGGATGAAAGCACTCTTGTCAAACTAAATGAACAACTCAGTGGGCAAATAAAGTCTACCAAAGCCACATATGAGGTAAATTTGGCCTCCCAGGCCAAGGACTACCACAAGGCGTTCTTTAGCCATGTCCACAACCTCAAAGGCAATACAAGATGCTTTCCAAGCAACAGGAAACAGGACCTATCAGGCTCTCTGGAATTGCTATGTAACTGTGGCCTCCAAACAGGTTTTGTGCATCAAGAATGGATAACAGCAGAAGTCATCCCTCTCCCCAAAGGTAGGCCATCTACACCTTGGAAACTAATGACCCATAAGTCTCACTAGTCTCATATACAAAGCCATGGAAAGACATATCTTGGAAATGATTAATAATGACATTGGAAACCTTCAAACACTGGACCCAACCCAATGGAATTTGGTTTTGTCAAGGCAGGTCATGCCTACTTAGTCTGGTGCCCTTCTTTGAGAAGCTTGCAAAATCAATGGATGAGGAAAGAATGGTTCGCACTGCCTACTTTGGCCTGGCCAAGATGGCTCACAATCAAAAAGTCGACAGTGACATACTCGACAGCCACCTCCTTGACCATGGTAGGAGCGACTGTCGGAATGTCTACGTACATTTGTACATCCGTTTAGAAGGACATACACAGGGCAGGGAGTTATAGCATGGATTTCTATGGGTGAGTTCCATCTTAAGATCGACAGAATTTGTCGGCATTGGTGCATCGATCATACAACCTACTTCATGTTCATGAATCGATGTTATTTGTCGCGGAAATCACCATTCATGGATGTGATTTTCGTCCTTTTGATAGTAAACCAGCCAAGATATTTGACACAATTCCCAACATGGGCATTGATAACAAACTCAAGAGGTTAGGTACAAATCCATCACCCGGTGGATAGCCGTCTGGCTCACAGACAGGACCGAGGAAGTTAAAACTGGGGAGTTTCCCTATACAAAGAGGCCAGTGACAAATAGATTCCTTCAGGAATTGGACCTGGGAATGCTTTTTTTTTGGCATTTACTTCTCTGCTGTCAAGGCTATTTACAAGCGCCTCTGGCTGAATAAATTTGCAGATTATTGGAAATTAGGAGCTGTCATACAATCCTACACTAACGCAAATGATTTCTAGGAAAGGCTGATGCATTCAATTAAGTGGTTTCAGAGCCATAGTCTAAAACTAAATGCCAAGAAATACATAAGATGATCTTTCAGAAAGTCATCCAGTCATGTTAATTATCATATTGACAACACAACCCTAAGAGATGACTCAGTAGTTAAGGACTTGGGGACACACATAGACAGTAATCTAGCCTTTGACCATCATGTGGCTACTGTAGTGAGGGAATCATTCCATGTTGTGCAACTTATAAGCAAAGGTATGGTATTTAAGTCCAAAGAGGTCATTGTTCCACTGTATTCAATATTCATTAGACCTATCATTGAGTACACCCTTTGATATGTACCTAAGCAGGCACACCCAACAACTGGAATGTCCACAGAGGTTCCTCACTAAATGAATACATGGCATAAGTAGCATTCTGTGCAGACCACCTCAGGGTCCTATCCCTGTATTCTGTCTCATACAGGCTATTGAAGGGAGATTTATGCCTGGCATACAAAGATTTTTCAGACCCTATGCTGATGGATCTCCTGCCTATCTGCAAAATAAACAGCATCAGAATTACCCATTCTAAACACATGATCCTTGCCTGTGATATAAAGATAATTTGCTGGAGAGACAGGTATGTATCCTAGAGACTACTCCTTTTATGGAACAGGGTCCCCATCCATATGAAGCAGTTTTCCTCACCCAATTTAAGTGTAACTTGGACAATTGGATGGGAAACAGGAAATTCATCCCTGGTTTGTTACCTATGTCTCTAATGGATGTAGACAGCCTGTAAATGTTTTATCTCCCAACCCTGCTATTAAGTGTTTCATCTCTGTTTCAAAGTCATGCATCTGGAGAGTTTCTCCCAGGGCCTCCACTGAAAATTGGCTTTGTTCCAAATCGGACTTTCCTGGTAAACAAATGTTAAATAAATAAAAAATAAATAAACAAATCTCCCAAGCCCCTGCTTACACTTATCAAAGGTACCAGAACCTGTCAGAGATTTTGGATGCATGACTAGGCCCTAGTGGTTGTTAGCCTAGTATACACCTATGAACCTATGGACCACAGCATTATAACCCTATAAGATATATTACAGGAAGTACTGGCTACCTGGGATATAACACTTGCATGCATGCATTATAATGGTGTATAAAAATGTAGCTCATGACTGCTTTGGAGCTCTTGATGCATGTGCTAATATAAGTACCATTCTCTTTCTAATTAAATTTATAACACTCTTTTAGTGTTGAGCTGATTAGTACCCCACATAGAGCTGTTTCTGATTAATGCTAATTTAGTAGCACAATTTGTTGCAGACAGAAGGCAGGTAATTTTTATGGAATGAGCGACCTATTAGCAGTATTTGTTTAGTAAATCCTAATGCTACCAGTATCACTCCTTCTGATGTAAATCAGTTTGCTAGTAAACCTTGACCTAGACTGGAGAACGGCAGCTTTTCAGTAATCAGCAGTCTATTAGCGATGCATATATAGAAAAGATAAGGCTTCTTAACATTTTCTTAAACGCTGCCTTATTTATCTTTATTGAACAGAATGTGCAGTTGTGAAAAACCTGCTTGGCACTTATTGCAATGTTCATTTTGTGAGAAAGAGAGAGAGAGAGAGAAAGAGAGAGTGAGAGTAGGAATATGAGAAACCTGTCTGTCCTGCTTAGATCGTCCAGAACATGCACATATAGACATGATTTATCTGCTGTAATGCACTAATATCTCCGTATACTCCAATACAATCATTTATTTTTTCCCCCTTTTTATTTACCAGTTAAGATTATCAGGTCCAGATCCTCTTTTCTGGGTGACTTGTGACCATTGTCTACATAAGCGGCTTGCTAGAGTCACACAGTAGGTAAATGGAGGCTATATGAATTAAATCTAAGGTCACAAAACAAAACAATCAACTTTGTGAAAAACAAAATACAAACTAGAGTTTTTAGAAATTTGACTGAACACATTAAGAAAATTTCAGCTCTGGTTTGATATCATCAGATCTGTTATTAAAAATCTGAAGAGACAGTGAAGAGCTATGCAATACATTTCAAAGTAAATAAGCATTTGCCCATTGTTAGCATTAACCTTCACAGGCTTTCTTGAATGCCACTTTCTATTATCAAATGGTTATCCAGTCGTTCACATTGTATATAGTTCATATAGGCAAGACATTATATATACTGCACAACACCCAGATTGTGTTCACCACAGATCCCTCCTGAGATCTCCTTTGTTTCTCATTTTGTTCGAAAATAAGCCATCTTCTATGAAAGCAGAACTTAGCCCCTGCATCATTACCCAATAAGCATATTTTTTCATGTCAGTCTAAAACAGTTACTAAGATTTCTGCTGACAAGGTTACCAGTGACACTTTATTTATCTGATTCTATGGATTTTCTCCAGTCTCTGGCATAGTTTGTTCTACTTCTTGGTCTGTACTTGGTATTCCTGATTATGATGAGTTCCTGCCCATGATTTCAAAAATGAACATTATATGGCTTGATGATCTAGCACATACTACTGTTCACTCTATGAACTGGGGCTTTTCTGCTTGTTCTGAAAGTGGCTCTTGTTACGGCAGTACATAAAATAAACAAATAAATAAATACAATAAAATAAAATGAAAATCTTTTGCTACCAATGTTGCTGATGAATTCTTCCCTTTCTTGAATGTTCCTTTCTTGCTAATGTTATTGAGAAATTGTCTTTGCCTTTGTTCAGCGTATTTCCCAGCTTATGGGCAGTGAACCCCAGTACCCATAACAGTCTGCTTTTTTTGTGATCTCCTGATGGATAGATGCTAGGGATGTTATCCTGTCCTGGTCCCTCTGGCTCTCCCTGTATTATTTGGGATTTGGTATAGTATCCTAATTGCCAGTCTGCATGCCTAGCATCATGTGTTCCCTATAGTTCTTGAATGGTTTGATTCCTGTTTCTCAGGGCAAAGCTATACAGTGGTCTTGGAATTAAACTCTACCGATTTTCAAATCTTTGATTATGGGCTACCACAAGGCTTGATCTGGGCACTTCATTTCCTACAGTGTTCATGCTGCCTTAGCAGATCATATTAGATGGAGAAGCGTAACATATCACTGCCAGGCTGATGGCACTCAGCTTTAGCTCTCATTTCATCAGGGTCAAATGGTCCATGTGCTCTTACTCACAAATAATTAGGGGGTTACAAATTTGTTGAAGATAATGTATTCCAGACTGAGATTGTGGTTGTGTTTGCAACACTGAGAGTCATTTGCTTTGCCATTTCCAGCATTTATTCTTTATAATGGCAGTAGGCTTAAGTTTGTTTCCAGGGTACATGATATTCATGTTTCCTGGAAAACCTGATGATATTTAAGGACCAAGTGCCAATTGTTGTAAACTTTTCTTATTTCTGCCTTTACAATATTCCAGGATTAAACCTCTGATACCTCAAAGACCTTCCAATTTAGCTGTTTAAGCTCTGGTTTCTTCACACCTTGACTGCAGTTATGCCATTTACCTAGGACTTTTCAACACTTAGATGCACCATTTACAGCAAAACTCTGCACCTAAGCTACTCTCTGGTAAGGCACATTATGAATATATTATGCATATGCTGCTAAGCTTGCACTGTCTTCCAGTTGAGTATACTGTATTCTAAATCTTGGTACTTAGCCATTTGTTACTACTTGTAATGGGTGTCTCTTACCAGAGGGATATTATTACACCATACTACCCCTGCCTGGGTGCTGCACCTTGCCTTCCAGGAGTTGCTAGTTGGTCACTAGGCACATATGAAAACATGGGTCTTTTGCTCATTTTCCTTTCAGGTTCTGTGTCTGTAGAACTATTAGCATTTTAGTTTTGGGAGTGTTCATTTCCGGTCTTTTGAGATATCAAAAGCTTATCTGTTTGATTTCATATTCAATGATAGTGGAAAAGACCCAGGCACTCTTTCAGTGGTTTTGGCCATTTAATCATATTTAATATTTGTATTAGCCAAAGTTTAATATATTTCTATTTTTATCAGTTTATCTTACACTGTTTATCATTCCTTTATTCTATGTGTGTTTATTTGTTCAGTTTTTAGTACTTTCACTTAAAAACAATTAAATGATATTGAAGTTGAAGATACTGAACTATATTCAGGAACATTAATATTTTGTCTCTCCTATGTATAGCAGACTTGGTAAGTGATAGACTTAATTTACACAAAAAATACACAAAATGCATAAGCTGACTTTCAAAAAATGACCTGTCCACATTGATTGGCTAACTGGACAAAGAAGCTTTCTCATCAAAATATAAAGTACAAAGAGTTTGCATAATAGCATTACCACTTAGACTGTGCACATTGCCTGAATGGCCTGGGAGATGAACCATTTATAGGCTCCCTGTATCCATTAGAGGCATAGATGTCAAACCAGAGATGAATTTACTGTTCCCCCATCCAATTGTCCATGTTACATTTGAAGTGAGTTAGGGAGGAAATCTGCTTCACATGGATGGAGAGCCTGCTCTGGAGAAGGGGTGGTCTCTGGGATACATACCTATCTCTCCTGCAAGTCCTATTTATAACACAGGCAAGGTTGAAGTCTTTAGAATGGGTAATTCTGGTGCAGTTTGTTTTCCACATGTGCAAGACATCCATCAGGGTGGGGTCTGAAAATGCCTTATTCTGCCAGGCATAAATCTCTCCTCAATAACCTGTAGGAGACAGAATACAGGGATAGGACCATGAGGCAGTCTTCACAGGGCATGCTACCTATGCCTTGTATTCTTTTAGTAGAGAACCTCTTTGGCCATTCCAGTTGTTGGATATGCTTAGTTAGGCACATACCAAAGGGGGAATTGTACTCAGTGGTAGGTCGGATGAATGCCAAATACAGTGGAACTATGACTTTCTTGGACCTTTGTTTATAAGTTGCACAACAGAGTAGTTTTCTCACTACTGTTGGCATGATGGTAAACTTGCAACTCTAAACATTGCAATACAATGGGGAATGAAATTAATTGTAAAACAAAGATTTATTATTTATTTATTTATTCCAGTTTGATTACTGGGGAGGTCCACTGGGCTTAAGAGCCTGTTTTCAGTGGAGGCCCGGGGAGAAAAGCTCCACATAGCAAAGTTAATTACATGAAAATATCAAAGAGTTAGAGTACGAACAATGGATTCCTTTAACAAGAAAAAGTTAACGACAATTACAGTTATTGTTCAGAAAAATAAACAAATAAGCTTTTAGTATAAAGGCTAGATATTATTATCTAGTTACAAAATGAATCAGTGGATTGAGAGTAAGGTAGGAAGAAAAGGTTAGCCTGGAGTAAAGGGGGAGGAGGGCATGAGAGGTATGGGTGGAAGCGTGCAGTTGCATTTCCTGTTCAGGTAGAGGTAGGAATGAAGTTGAGTTTTGAAGATAAGATGGTTGTTACAGGTCATTAGAGAGGAGGGTAGAGCATTCCATTTTTTGCTAGGGTAAAGGATAGGAGAAGCTGACCAGCTGGGCGCTTGGGTTTTTGAATGGTGATCAGGTTTTGGTGAAAGGATCTAAGGGGTCTGAGAGGGGTATAAGGTTGTAGAATGTTACATAGAGCAGGGCAGTTAGTGGGTTGGAATAGTAATTTGTGGGCTGTGTAATTTGGAGAAAGTCAAGTAGGTTAGGGAGTTCAAGCCAGTTTAGAGAATGAAGGGTGGTGCAGTGATGAGAGGAGGATTTGGCATTGGTAGCAAATCTGGAAATTTTGTTATAGCAAACTTCAAGTTTGGAGGTGAGTGTGGAAGATAAATTAGTGAGCAAAGGAGCACCATACATAAGAGAGGGAAGGAGGTAGGTAGAGGCAAGAGTTAGTCTGGTGGAAGGAGAGAGGAAGTGGTTGTTTCTGTAAAGTAGGCCTAGCTTTATGTGTGTTTTCTTGATGTTTACCTGGATATGAGTGTTAAATTTTAGTTGATTGTCAATTGTGACACCAAGAAATTTGGCAGAGGGTACAATCTCAATGGAGGAGTTATTGAGACTGGTTATATGGAGGGAATTATTGTCAAGAGGGGGGATTTTGAGGGGGAGAATAGAAGGATTTTTGTTTTATTGGCATTTAGTGAGAGGTGATTTTGGAGCATCCAGTTTTCAGTGGTTGAGAAGGCTTTTTGTGTCAGAGATTGGAGCTTTGTTAGGTTGTTAGCGCAGCAGATCAAAGTGGAGTCATCAGCATATTGCACAATTTTGGTGTTAGAAATGGCTTTGTGGAAGTTATTAATGAAGATATTAAATAGCAATGGGCCAAGTATGGAACCTTGGGGTACTCCGGTAGGGGTAAGAAGGAAAGAGGAGGTGGCTTGGCCCCATTTCATGGCTTGGGACCTGTTTGAAAGGTAGCTAGAGAACCATGAGAGAGTTGTTTGAGAGAGGTTGAGATTGGAGAGATGGTTTAGAAGGTGGGTATGAGAGATGGCATCAAAGGCTTTGGATAAGTCAAGCAGAACAGAAGATACCATATTACCAGAGTCACGGGTGGAGTTTACAGAATGTAAGAAAGAGAGAAGGGCAGTGTTAGTACTGTGCCATGGGTGGAAGCCATGTTGGGTAGGAGAGAGTAGCTGGTATTTGGTAAGGAATGGCAAGAGCTGCAGGTGGATACATTTTTCAAGAATTTTGGAGATGGGGGAGAGGATGACTTTGGGGTGGAAATTGGAGACATTACAATTTTTGCCACCCTTATAAAGTGGAAGAATAAATGCAAAATGCCAAAATTTGGGAACATAGGATTCACTTAGTGATCTATTGATCAGGATGCTGATAGGCAGAGCAATAGCATCAGAGGCTATTTTTAGGAAGGAGGATGGAATGCTGTCAGGGGTGTTAGAGCAAGGCTTAAGTTTACAAAGAAGTTTTTTTATTAGATTGGTGGAGATCAGTTTAAGTTCAAAAATAGGGTGTAGAGATGAGGGAAGGGGAGATTGAGCAGGGGGGGGGTTAATGTTGGTAAAGGTCTTAGTTAGCTCAGCGATAGAAGATGTAAAGAAGGTAGTGAATAGTGAGGCAATTTCGGGGCCAGATTTACTGGTGTCTGGACAGGGGTTGTTTTTTGTACCTGGGCTGAGGAGGGAATTAATGGAGTTCCAGAATTGTTTGGGATTTTTAGCAAGATTTTCTTGTAGTTTGATGCAGTAAGATTTTTTTATCTCTAATGACTTGTTTTTTGGCTAGCTTTCTGAATTGTTTATATTTAATTAGTATTTCTGGCTGTTTATGGTGGAGGTAAGTTTTCCATGTTTTATCCCTTTGTAGCATTATCTTTTTTGTATCTTTGGTGAGCCATGGGGTGATCTTAGTTTTGACTCTTTTAGTTCTGATTGGAGCAAGGGAGTTAAGGACAGTTAAGAATGTAGAATTGAAGTAGTCAACGGCTTTGTCTAATGGTAGTATTTTTAAGGGGTTCCAGTTAGTTAGTTAAAGGAAGTTAGAGAAGGTGGTGGGGTTAAATTTAGACAGGTTACGAGTATGAATGTATTGGTGAGAGTGTGATGAAGTGGGAGTAGCTCGAAGGGTGAAGGCAGGGAGGTGGTTTCCTAATGAGTCAGGAATGACACCGGATTTTATGAATTTGTTAGGATGAGATACTAGAATCCAGTCAAGTATGGAGCCTGGAGGGTTGGTTTTCTTAGGCCTGGTAATGGAGTTTGTAAGTTGAGTGAAGTTGAGTAGGTTGATTGTTATTGTGGGATTAGGGCTGATGATTTTTCCCCAGTCAATATTTACATCTCCCATGATATAGGTTTCGATGCTTCTGAATATAAAAAAAAATACGCTTTAAAATGTGAACATCATTTTAAACACATTAGGTTACAAACCATATTGAATTGCATATATCAAGTTGTATACTAGGCTAATGACCACTGGAGCCCTTATAAACTTAAGCATGCAACCCAAATGTAATCCACAAATATGATATATATATATATATATATATATATATATATATATATATATATATATATATATATATATATATATATATATATATATATATATATATATATATACATATATATATATATTTATACATATATATATATATATATATATATGTGTGTGTGTGTGTGTGTGTGTGTGTGTGTGTGTGTATATATGTGTATATATATATATATATATATATATATATATATATATATATATATGTGTGTTAGGGGTGATTTACTGGCTGCTTCTATCCATCAGAGACAAAGGTGGTAGACCAGGATGAATTTCCTATTACCCATCCAGTGGTCTAAGTTGTGCTTAAATAGGTATAGGCAGGATCTCTGCTTCAAATGGCTGGGGAGCCTTTTCCAGAGAATGGAAATTTTGTGAGATACATATTTGTCTATCCATGTCCTATTTATGTCATTTAATCTAGCAGTTCTGATGCTGTTTGTTTTGCAGATGTGCCAAAGTTTCATCAAAACAGAGTCCAGGGATGCTTTGCCACACAGAGGTCACCTCTTAGAAGTCTGTATGATAGTGAGTAAAGAGACAGGGTTTTGGGACAATAAGAGTAGGACATTGTGTTTACTCCCTGTATTCTTTTTATTAGGAACCTTTATGGACATTCTAGTTGCTGCATGCATCTGGTGAAGTACATACAAAATAGAGCATTATACTCTATCCTAGGTCTGATGGTATGATGACCTCTCTGGACCTAGACACCATGTCCTTGCTTATAAGCTGAGAAAAACAGAAAGATTTTCTTACTACCTTGGACACATATTGGTCAAAGAATATGTTACTATCTACATAAGTTCCCAGATCCCTGACTAATGAATCAACATTTAGGGGTGATTTATTGATGATGTAAGTTACATGATGTGGCCAACTTCCCAAAAAAAGGCTATAATGCTTTTCTTGGCATTGAGTTTAAACCATGGTTTGGGCACCAATTGTTTGTTTGTGCTAGAACTTTCTGAAGGACTTAGTGGGATTCAATGACTGCTCCCAGTTTGCAATCATTGGCAAACTTGGTTAGCCAGTGGCCTTTAACATTGGCTTTGACATAAAAGAAGTAGATAACAAAGAGGAGTGAGCCTAACACAGAGCCCTTGGGGGACTCCACTGATGACCAGCCTCTTTGTGGAGGTAGCTTCTCTGATTCTAATATTCTGGCTCCTATCAATGAGCCAGCTAGCTATTCACAATGTTATAAAGGGGTTTATACCTAGTTCCGAAAGTTTGTTGACAATGCCTGAGTGGAGTATTGTATCAAATACTTTAACCAGATCTAGGTAGATAGTATTTGTCTTAGTGACATTTTCAAAGAAGTCCACCATATTCAGTAAGCATGACCTTTCTTTGAAAAAAACCCAAACTGGAATGGATCCAGTGTCTGGAAGTCTCCCATAGCCTTGCTGATAATTACCACCAAGTTCATTGCTAGAAAAATATCCAGCTGAATTCCATATTTCAGCGCAGAAGATATCTTGAATTTTACAAATGGCAAGGCTTCAAATTTCAGTAACACGACCCAAAATCCTCCCATCTCCTAAGGGGTGTTCTTGCTATACTGTAACAAGAAAGCCATCAATATTGCCTGTATGTTACCAGAATGTACTGCTATCAGATTACATTGAACAGTCCTTTTTGGAGATGGACCATCCCAAGACAAGGCTTTTCAAACAGTGTAGAATTATTTATACTTATGAGTACTATAGCAGATTATTTCATTAATCTGATTAAAATGGAGATCACATATCAGTGGGAGACCTATCAGCTACTTCAGGGAGATATACAGATATGCGTATATATTTTCCACTATTTAAATAAACTACAAGGTACTGTGTGTTTCATCTTCCTCTTTCATAAGAAAACATAATTCTGTTTCAGACAATACATCACAATAAAGGATTTCCAGGAATAATCAGTTGATATTTGGACAGAGGCTATTTATTCATACAAAGTAAGAACTATGTTAGAAAAGTAGACAAACATTTCTATACAAGTGTGGAACACATGGGTAAAAAAATACAATTTACACTGGTGAAATTGAATTAAAATGGGAGTGGAACTATATATTTTGTTACTGTGCATAGTAAACATGCATCTGATTTTACAGCAATTATTTTTATCAGTGTTGCAACAGATGTCACTCTTGCCTTTGGTGTTGGAAGACCATACTGCACCTCATTTTTTTTTCTGAAAAGAGGCACTAGCCTAGTGAGACTAACTAGGTCAACAAAAGGAAGGCTGGATAGATAGATAGATAGATAGATAGATAGATAGATAGATAGATAGATAGATAGATAGATAGATAGACAGACATACAGATAAATAAAAATAACAGGATGCTGCTGCTAGATGTCAGTCTCCAAAGCTAATGTCTTGCAAACCTTCATATCCAAGTTTCAATTGGTTCTCAGGGCATTCATGCACTTCTTGAAGAAAAGTGATACCTCGGTTAGTAAACTATTGGAGCAAACAATACAGTTTTATGAATACTATTTATGTTCATCTCACTTATAACATTTAATGTTTATGATTTAGGTTAATGGTGAATGACCTCAAAGACCTGAGGAATATTTTGCCTTTCTTTTCTTAAGCAAATCAAATCATCTGTAAAGGGCCATACTTAAGGGAACTCCAATGTTACATTACAAGAAATTCATAGGTTCACAGTTCATAGCTATATATTAGGCTAATGACCACCGAGGTCTTTATAAACCTAGCCATGCAATCCAACCCAATTTTTTCCTCTGTAACATGGGCATTTATTTGGAGGGGTATATAGTTTAATCGTTTCTAGAGGTTATGTGGTAGATATGTCAGTCTGGGGACTTCTGTCTGCCTCTGTTTGTCTGTCAGAGACATGGGGGACAGAGTTGGGGTGAATTTTTGATTTCTTATCCATTTGTCAAGGTTATGCTTCAATAGGATTAAGGATGGATTCTGCTTCACGTGGATGGGGAGCCTATTCCAGAGCATGTGGATCCTGTGAGACATATATCTGTCACACCAACATGTCTTATTTATGTCACAAGCAACATTTTAATTCTTAGATCTAGTGGTTCTGCTGCTGCTCATTTTGCAGATGTGTAAAAGGTCCATCAGAGTTGCATCTGAGGATAACTTGTATGCCAGGCATAGACTGCCTCTCAGAAACCTGTAGGAGACAGAGTACAGAGACAGGAGACAGAATATTATGGTGATCCATATAGGACCATGTGTTTTTACCCCTGGATTCACCTGATAAGGAACTTTTGTGGGCATTCCAACTGTTGCATGTATTTGGTCAGGCATATGCCGAAGGGGGTATTGTACTCAATAATGGGTCTGATGAGGGCAGAATAAAGTGGCACTAAGACTTCTTTGGACCTGGATGTCATGCTCTTACTTATAAGTTGTGTGACAAAGAATGATTTTCTTACTATCTTGGCCACATGCTAGTCAAAGGCCAGATTACTGTCTACATATGTTCCCAGATCCCTTACTACTGTGCCAAGTCTTAGGGGTGTTTTATTGATGGAGTAATTAGCCTAGGTGGCAGTTTTCCTAAAAGCACTGTGATGCATTTCTTTGCATTGAGTTTTATCCTGTGACTTTGTCAGCAGTTATTTATCTTTGTTAGATGCTCAAACAAGTATATGTCAAATAGGATCCGTCCTAACACAGAGCCCAGAGGTACCCAGGTGGTGACCAGTCTCAGAGGAGGTGGTATTACCAGTCCTGACTTCCTGGGTACTGTCTATGAGCCAGTTGGAAAGCAATCAAATTAAATAGGCATTTATACACAATTGGAGGAATTTGTCAACTATACCTTGGGGAATATTGCATCAAACACCATACTCAGGTCAAGTTGGTGGTGTGCACTGTTCTTCCCTCATCCATTGCCCTGGTGACCTACTAACAGAAGTCCATCTGGTTAAGTAGATGTGATCTTCAGTTGACAGAACCAAACTGGGTTGGCTCCAGTGTGTGAAGCTTGCTTATGTCTTTGTTCTTCATTTTCACGATACTTCATTCCACAGCTTCACAATATTAGAGTGATCAGACTAATCGGTCTGTAGTCCCCAGGGCTTGTTGATGGTTCACCGTTGTGAAGTGGGATAACTGTTCCAGCTCAATATTCTCATGGTACAGTTGAAAAGCAACTCACGTGGTCCTGATAGGCCATGATACCAGCTACTTCCAGGATATTGTCAGGGGCCATTGAGGCTGGGCTGTTGGTCTTGAGGAATGCTGCCACAACCTACCCCCTGGTAATAGCTGGGAGATTATGATAGTAGTTATTTCAAGGAGTTAGAAGGGTGGAGTGGGGGGTGAAGTTTGAGCTGCATTTTCAGCTAACAAATTCGTTATGTCACTGGCCAACGTTTTGAATACAAATTCTTATGAGAACAGTCTGTAAAGGTCACATATTCAAAATTGTTTGGGATGCTTGTTAAGTGTTAAATATTAGCTGTGAGGAAATTGTTTCAAAATACAGAACTTTCAGTTCAAATTCAGATTATAGGCTTGAATTATTTAACCATTACAGATTTAGAAAGATAATTAAAATTAATGAATATTTTAATAACAAATATGAGTAAGACAATTAATATGGTTTAAGGAAACTCTAAACACTAAATGTGCAATGCAGAGCAGGGTGGAGACTTTATCAAAGCCAATAAAATGTTCTTTGTTAAAAAAAATGATCTGTCTTTATAGCAATATCTATCTCTCTCTCTCTCTCTCTCTCTCTATATATATATATATATATATATATATATATATATATATATATATATATATATATATATATATATATATATATATATATATATATAGATACATACATACATACACACACACATAGAGACACATCAAAGAAATGACTACAGACTCTTACCTGAATTCAATAACCCTTAGTTACTCATTAATAGTGAATCCTTTTCTCTAGAAGAAAAAGGTGGACAAAGTCGGTTTTCTCCAAAATATCTTTATTAGTAGATGGGTGAGTGTCTATATAGATCTTTAAAGTTACCACTTGTTGCTTATACAGATCTTCAAATGTTACATATAGTTTCACAAGGTTTAAAACTTTGAATTTCATATGGTCAAGACCATATGATCAAAGTTTCAAAACTTTGAAATTTTGAAATAAATATAAAAACTAAACCATGTTCCTCAATGTTTTTGTGGGGGGGGAGGCGCTGCACACCCCATACCCCCTGTTATTTAAATATACCAACTCCGAGATCACACTACAGCAAGAAAAAGGGAATATTCAACGTTTTAAAATTTTGATCACATGGTATCGACCATATTTATATTTGAAGTTTTAAACATTCAATATTCTGAAGGGAACCTATATATATATATATATATATATATATATATATATATATATATATATATATATATATATATATATATATATATACACACACACACACACACACACACACACACACACACACACACATATGTGTGTGTGTGTGTGTGTGTGTGTGTGTGTGTGTGTGTATACATATGTATATATAATACATGATTATATCAGGGAGAGTTGCCTTTAAAAAGATCAAGCATTAAATGCTCTATTTTATTACACAGTCACCTCACTCCATCATTTCCTATTCTTCCTTCTTAACATATAGTTTTACTACTCATTAGACCCAAATGCTTAACCACCACATCACATGTAAATATGTATACATATCACTACTACTTTAAATGTTTTCTCTGTACTAGCTGCATTTTGCTTTTTTTTACTTGCTTTAGGTATTATACTTTCTATTTACTATTTGCTTTATGCACTTCAGAAGTCTTCTGTGACTTGTGCTGTACTTATAAACATGCCTGAAATAGTCAAAAATGTCTTATTTGTACTTGTATTATTGATTTTTTGCTATTTGCCTTATGAATTATACTTTTTATTTGCTATTTGCTGCTTTAGAACATAAGACCCCTAAGCTTGTGTTGTACTCCAAATATGCTTATCATACTGTATTTCTATGTATTGGAGCTTTTATCCTTGGGTCTCCACTGAAAATGGCCACTGGCTAAGTTGGACCAACCCGGTTAACAAATGTCATATAAATAATAAATAAATAAATAAATGCCTGGACAGAATATAGTGCATACACGGAACACCAACTCAGAATAAACTGGGCTACTCAAATGACTGCCTACTAGGAACACTAACTCATGAAATAAAATGCAATAAAATAAAATATTAGCAGAGACACCAATACCTACCTACCTTTTTGAAGGGAGACAAACCTCCTGCAACCCCCCCAAGTACTTAAATATACCAGCTTCAAGACTGCACAACAGCAGGGACTGGAAATATTCCCCATCATACCACTCAACCTGGAAACATCAAAAGTCTGGACAAGGCCCATGCAAAATAGGTACAAATCTGTATGCTGATTAACTTCTAATTTGCATACATACTATGTAACCCCACCCACTCTGATGGAATTGTGGGATACCAACTTTCAAATGCAAACTGAAGAACAGACAACCAAAATATGGTACCAGAGTCCCCCTGCAGCCATTCCAATGTCCCATTACCTGTCTATTTCACCTCATTTACCATAAACACTAATGTGTGCATATAGCTTTACTTATACATTGATTATCTGGATTTTATTTTTACATTTTTTCAGCACAACATTGCACAAACACTAATAGACATCTGCTAAACAAAGCAATACTGTCTCACAATGAAAATAGACTTGGCATTAAAACGTATCTGCCCTTGAAACTCACATTCATTGAAACAGCATTGAAACCCACACCATATCGAAATAAAATGCATCTGGCCAGTGGTGGATAAAGATTACCTTTGGGCTGTTTTCAAATCATTGACTCCTTGCACACAAAACAAGAAACATACATGTGTTATTTTCTTTGATACACCTTCCTGAGTTTATTAAGTTATATTCCTTGTATAATACAGCACACATGTTAGACAGAGTGCATTTTAAATTTATTGTTTGAACATTTTTCCAGTAGGTTATACTGTAGGCAATGAAACAAAATGCATGAACCAATAATGACAAAACTGCCCAATTCAGAACATTTCCATCATAAAAGTCTTCTTCCACACCCACACTATAAATAGAATGACAGTAGTGTAAGCCATAGGCATCTTGCACAGCTTTTCACATTTATTTTCAATTTCAGTTTTTTTTGGGAGCGGACAAAAGGTAAAAACCCAGGGACACATTTTAAATATTGCTTGTAAAATTTTGGAAACTTGCTAGAATAAAATGTGTTACCACCATGCATTTCACTGGCAAGTCTTGAACCCAGGACACTATGCATTACAGGCAAAGCAACATACCACTATGCCAAATCAGCAGTTTCCTGAAAAATAGGAAGACTGAAACTTAATGGCTATCATTTAGTGAATTCAATTCTCACTTCTTACCATAGCTCTCAACCTCTTAGCACAAAAAACCTGGTCAAAGCCAATAATGGGGGAATACAAATTCAGTTCTCACTTCTCGCTCACCATAGCTCTCAACCTCTTAGCACAAAAAACATGGACAAACAAATAATGGGGGAATACAAATTCTGTTCTCACTTCTCCCCATAGATCTTAACTATTAGCACAAACAATCTGGACAAAACTCACAAGTGGTGGTGGCTAGGGACTTTAGGCTTTTTTACATTGGCAGACTAAAAGAATGTTAATTAATGTACATTTTGTGAAATAAAATAAATCTAGAACTCTTAATTATTACTTGCCATTATTTATTGAGCATAATTCACCACTTTTTCTCCAAAAGTCACCAGTTTTACAAGGGATTAAGAGGGACAGACCTAAAATTTGAGTCAAAATCAGGGAAGTCCCTGAAAGGACAGTCAGGAGGTATGAGTCAGCCTAGTAGTCTGTAATCAATTTAGAAAAAAAAACACGTAGACCTGCTTAACTTCCAAGTTTGAGATCCCATAAATGTACAAACCAGGTTCTTAACCAACTTGGGTAGCTAATAGCCAAGTGCACAATTTATCATGCTTGCAAATAACAAAACATCTACACTGTTTATTGACAATGTTACCCATCCCGTACAAAATACACAAAACTAAATTTATTTTAGCATACTTCAATCACCCATG